>NC_134045.1:14659721-14747221 GCF_965140245.1 Athene noctua
GGGTGGGCTGGTAGGAGTGTGCTATGATGGTCCTGCGGTAGGCTCTGGTGTGAGCCCGGAGGGGAAAGGTGACTATTTTCTTATCTTCCTTGGTGTTTTTTAATCACTGAGATTCAGTTTCTGCTTTGGTAAGGCAGACATACCATTTTTTTGGCCTCTTTTCCCTGAAGTTGTTGTGTGTGTCAAATTTGTCACGGTTTAATGGCTTACTGTATTTCCCTGCACTGGAACCACTAAACACATTTTCATTTAAGTTGGGATCTTTAAAGAATGATCATCTTATCCATCTGTTCAGAAAGCACAAAGACACGGATCTGGGTCAGAAAAGAGACTTGGAAAAATCCCCTGTACTCAATCAGTTTCTGGCAAGTGAATTTGTCTCATGACTTCAGGAGCTGGTGGAAAAAGAGTGAATTTAGCTGCAAAAATATTCTTTTATCAGCTCTTTGCTTGGAGCCATGGCAAACAGGTTTCCAGTTTTGTAGATGGTAGCAGAGGAACTCAAAAGGATATTTAACCTTAGGTTATTTTCTTTAATCTTAGAAGAACCAGCCACCCGTTAACATGCCTATATATATATTTATATATAGGAGCATACAATCTTTTCTTTCCTAATCAGGTTTGTGTATCTCCCTTGATTGATTTTTCTTTTTCTTAAATCTTTAATAATTTTTCTTCATGGTTTCTCTATCGTGTCCAGGCTTTTCTTTCTCTTCTCTGTATGTGATATGGTAGTCAAAGCCTATGACTCTAGAAGAAATCTGCTTATTTCTTCATTGTTTCTGACAAGGGAAAGAAAGTCTCTGAAGATCAGATGGCTTAATTATATGTCATTTGATTGGAGGACAGGGGGTGTGCATTTGAGGTATTGGAACTATTTAGTGAGAATGTGTTTTTATAAGAATCATCTGTATAGAAAGGAAAGCAGGTTTTGTCCTTGCCTGCATTTTTTAATCAAGGTTCTAGGACTCGAATCCATAGTCCACTAAACTCAATAAACTTTCACAAGACTTTGAACTACAGATTCAAATTTTTCTAAGATGAGTACTTTTTACTCCACTTTTATAAACGTTCCTATTGATTGAATTGGGAATTTGATGCATGCAAGAGTACTGAATTATGTGGTGGTGAACTGTGTCGTGGAGGTTGAGTTGTTCTCCTTGTTCCTACTAGAATCACCAGGAACCCATGAATACACCCCAAAACACATGCTCCCCTTGGCAGAGTGGGGGGCTTTTGGTTCTGTGAAGTTGGTACTCATGTTGCAATTCCTGTGTCTGTTGAAAGCATTATGAGGTCCTCAATTTTTATTTATCAGTATTGATTATTATTAATATTATTTATTAATATTAATTAGTGGAAAGGAGCAGGATTGAAAGGACAAAGGCAACATGTAGTGCCCACTGGGGAAGGCAGTGGGATGCTCCTGCCAAACCAGAATGGAGTTGTTCTTTGTCAATAGTGAATAACTCTGTTTCCCTTGAAGAGATGACAGGCAAAGTCCTGAGGAAGTTTGGTGCAAGTCACACTTTCCCCACTCCTTTCTCCCTGCTAGCTTTGAATGTGATCCTGTAGTTAACCTCTCAGAAATGCAGACCAAAGTCTTCTTTTAAAACAACACCCAGACTTTGCCTCCCAAACAACAGTGGCAGCAAGGCTGGGATAGACAGCAATGGAGGGAATCCTGTTCTGAGAAAAAGCTACAAAAAAATTCAGTAAACCATGGGCCACAGCACGAGAATGCTGTAGACATGTCAAACCTTGGAAGGTTTAATGGAAAATGTTACGTACTTGTTGATTATAAGCATGAGGACTTTTTTTCCACTTAAAAAGAAGAAAAACTAATCATTAGCTCTTGAGTGCTCTGTGACCGCTGATCTTTATAGAGTGCTATGATGACTAGAGCTGTGTGAATAACTGATGTTTCCGTTCCTTGGCAATCCTAAATGTGGATAAATAGTTCAGAGTCAAATTAATTTTTTTTGTTTCACTTGACTGTTGATTTTAATTTCTTTTTCTAGCTTTCAAAACAGAATGGAAGAAAATGTCAAAGAAAACTTCAGTCTGAAATGTTTTTTTTTTGTTTAAAATGTTTCAGTATTCTCAGATTTTTATTTTTTAGTATTGCTGTGCTTTTACCAATGCAAATGGTGCAGTGAAGTGGAAGTGAATTTGCTAGCTTCTTCCCTGGTTTTGTATTTGTATTTTTTAACTGGAGAGAAGACTTTCGGTAGAATAATTTCTCTTAGATCTAGTGACAGTACCTTGCATATGGGAGTCATTAAGATGTGAGATTAAGAACCTATCAGCTGTAGGCAATAAAATCAATTTTAAACTTCTGGTGTCCACAAGAGGGGAAAAATCCTGCCCTTTGTTAACATGTCCCTTGGGTTGTAACAGTGGGATGCTTAAGGCTGATATGGAGTTTAAGACCCCCATATGGTGACCTCTCAGACCAAGCCATTGAAGGCTGCTCTATGTATTTGTGAGTGGGGAGACATCCTCCGCCACCAGAGAAGTTTCCTTTCCCTCTCCATTTAAGTTGCTTTTTTTGTCCCTGTGCTGTTTTGGGTATGGGTCTATACCAACATCCAAAGCACTCTATTGCATTTATGACCACACCTTTTCTCCTTAAACATGGTAACAATGGGCACAGTTGAGGAGCCATGTTGTCTACCCATTCAAAATCTGTTAGTGTAAAATGTATGGTGTATATACACACTATTGTATTAAAAGTTATATGCATATGAAATACATTAGGAGAATGCCGTGTATAATGCAACCACCATATGTCATATAAAATAAAAATGAAGAGAGTATATGAGCAAATACTGTACAACATATGGCAATATGAATATTAACCTCAATCTATAAATAGCTTCTGAAATATCTGTTTTAAAATAAGGAAAGAAACCTAACATAATAGCAATTGAGTAGAAATTGTGCATCTTTTAGAGTTCTTGATGTCAAGGAGGCAAAATATAATTCCAATACTTAGATTTAATATGTACTTCACACAAAAATAAATCATGTAATATTTTCATGGCAGGCATAGAATTTTATGATTTTTATGACGATCATGGAATTGGGATTCATATTTTATAGACAGCACTAATAACATGAAGAAAATGCACCAGAAGAAATATCTTAAGGAAAGAGGAATGGTGGTAAAGTTGCAGGAAGGAATGGAAAACTTAATGTAATTAAGCTTTTTTGATAGGTTTTGGGTTTGGATTCAGAATAGCTGTTGGTATATTCACAAGGCAAACATGGTGATTTTAGATGTTTAAAATAGAGAAAAATAAGTTGCCCTGTTTCCGACTGCAATCACAATAACATTGAAATAATTGCTTTGGGATGTAATTTAATACATGTTTCATCTTATGTCTGTGTTTGTTCATATATGTTGTTTACACATGTAGACTATTAATTGGTGTCTAATTCTATTACTACCAAATCACCAGTTCAGATCTTCTGAAAGGCAGGGATACTGTAACATAGGCCACTACTGTTTGCTCTTTGCATTCTCTGTCAGTGAATGTACCAAAACCTCATCTCATATGGAGAAACTGTTGCTAGTGATGACTTGACAGCCAGTACTACCCCAAGGAAAACAGTATTTTCTTCTGTGTGGGACACTTTGAAGAGGAGGCAGAGAGCAGTACGAATTTATGCCCTGAGCAAAATTAAAAGATGTACGCTGATTATCTTGAGCTTCCCCGGCATACGGGGCAGTGCTAGAACAGGATCAACATCACAAAAGATGATATTTTTACCAAGCAGTTTAATTTCGATATTCTGCCAGGAGGATGTGGGGACTTGGATTTGATGCCCACATTTTTTTATTAGGGGACTTTTAACTTGGGTTTCCTACTCCCCAAGATATGCACTACAGTTTTAGTTACGCTGAGGAGCCAGAAAGGAAATATTCCACATCTTTCCTATGGAAACTGCTCCAGTTTTCACACAAGCTTAAGTTCCAGCCTGTTTACTATATCTTGCTTTTTTTGAGAACAGTGCTGCCATGTGAATATGAGTATGGCTGTCTGGTCAGTGCTCTGGGTTTGCAAAGGGTGATTCCAGACCTCAAACGCTATTTTCAACTTAATTACTTCTCGTTAGAGTAAAGGATCATGGCTAGATGGAGGAAAAACAGGTTGTAAGAAGAAGAAAAGCTGCTTGGGGAAGAAAGAGGGACAATGCTGTAGGAAGAGAGGGAAATCCTTTCTCGTATAGGAGATGACACAAGGGATGCTCTGGAAGGAAGGTCCTAGCTGTGGGAGTTTTCAGCTTCTGCCTTCAAGCAGCCAAGCTGAAGTGCCTGCCAAGAAAATGAAAAAGAATATTTTCTTTTACTAAGAATTAGCCCAGTCTATGTTTTCATTGCTAAGGGGGCACAGGATAATGCTGCTATCAGCTTTGTTATTTACTTCATCTCTGGTTTGTTCAGCAGCTGCTTCCTTGAATCAACATGGCCCTACCAAATTGCAGTAAGGTTTTTAACTTAATTTCTGAAACAAAACAAAAGTCTTTTAAGACAAGGAATGGACTGCTAGGACAATCTGACCTGGAGTATTTAAAATTGTAGAAACTTTGAGGAGATGACTCTTCGACCTGGATTTTCTACCGACCGTGGTGTATGTGAAGGGCTCAGTCAGTTCCCCGGTCCTGGGAAGCAGTATTAAGAAATGCAGCAGTGCTACTGATGCAGCACTTTCTCCCAGAATTCATAAGAATTTCTTCTAGAAGACTTTCCAGGTGTCAATGAACATGAAAATGTAAAAAGCCTGTGCTCATCAGCAGCAGGAGGCAGAGCCTTGCTGACAGCAGCTCCTTCCCTTCTTCTTAATGGCAGGCCATCAAAGGCCAGTACTAGGGATGCTGGCAGCAATGGGGAAACCTTTCTGCTATAAGTATTTCAGTTTCTACTGCATTATCTCAGATGTCTGGTCTGGTGCTTTAGCATTAGGCTTGTAAAATGTGCTCTGTGAAGGTGAATTACAGCATCACCTGTACACATGCCACACTGCAGTGCCAATGTGCAGCTTGTGCTTTACCATGTAGTCCCGACAAGTCTATGAAGGTGCTTTCAGGGTGCCTCAACCTGGGATTTGTTACCTATATGTTGGGATGCTGTGCATTGGGAAGCAGGTTGGGCTCCTGACTGAACTCTGGATTTCACTGGGCATTTGAACTGTGGGGTGTGGAGCATGGGAGTCCAAGGGTAGATGCAAGCATTGTTTTGATTAGAGGTTAGTAGCAGCCCTGTACTAACCTGAGCCACCCACTGCCAGTGGACAGGCATTTAGAGGAGAAACCATCTTGCTGTGGTCCATGGAAGGGTGACACTGCAGGTGGCTGCTCAACTGGCAGGAGTTACTCCTAAATACCTTATGATACTCTAGTGTTGCCAATTTCCCATATTTAACATACATTATTAAAAATTGATGGTCCAAAAGGCCATTACAGTCAGTGTTGCTTGTGCATGTATATATGTTTTAATTCCCTAAGCATATATTTATCTGGTTGAGCTGGTAGCAGGCTCTGACAATGTGTCTGTCACACTTTCGCTCAGCTACTTAATTCACTGAGGTTTTCTGGTGGGTCGTTTGTGTTCAGTAATACCTGCCCTGTAGTGGAAGGAAAAGACGACTATGCAAAATATCTGCATTTTCCCTCTATCTTCTGAATTGTCATGCTTTTTTGCTTCTAAGTGGGATGCTTTGGTCCAGCTATGTTTTGCTTTCCAGCAGATTAATAACAGTTAGTAGAAATAATTCCACACAGCACACTTCTCTTAGCAGTTGTCATTACTAGCAAGCATAGTAAAGAAAAATAATTGACTACCAAAATGTTTGATAACTCAAGAGTTTTATGTTTCTCAGAAATGACTCATTCCCATATGCATCCTGCAAACTGCATTCTGCACGCTGAACTCACTATAACCTGCTCTTAGAGAGGCTCTTGTCTCACATTCCCATTTTGGCATTAGAAACAATAAAAGTAACAGCAGCTTTGAAGAGTATGTAAATGTATAATGGCTTTCCAAAGCGGATTGATAATTACTTATTGCCCTAAATAATCCTAGAATTGTGTTAGAGGAGGAATGTGAGAACGAATGAACTTACATAAGTAGAGAAATCTATGCATCCCTTCTGCTATCTGATTCATTTAAACAGTCTTATTACAGTATCAATGTAGAGGGGAGATAATGAAGGTTGGTTTATGTTGTTACATCTTTTTTCCAGTTTGTTTTATTTTAAGAAATGCATTGGTAGCTATGGGTGGAGTTAGCAGCCACCAGTGCCACTCAAATGTTGCATTTACCTCACTCTGTGTAGCGTGGGGAATATGACAAATATGTTAAATGCCAAAAGTTAAATTCTTGTGCAGTAAATATTTTGGATGCTCTAAAGTGGAGTTTTGTTGTTTTGAAAAACATTTCCTTTTGTAGAATTCTTTTTTTTTTTTTTTTTTAAATAAGATTTCATCTGGCACCAGCTAAATTAATTTGACCTTTTGAAAGCTAATTTCCAAGAGTTACCTCCTCTTTTATACTAATTTATTTTGTAAATATAAAGGTGTGACACATGAGCATAGGAAGCAGTTGAGCTTTATTCATCAATGCTTGTCTCTTGAAATCAGTCAGCACAATAGAGCTCGATACTCCTGTTAAAGGACAGGTAGTAACATATTGCTGGCTACTTTTGTCTTTTTTTTTTTTTTTTTAATACTCTGGAGGTTGACTTTTCAGCAGTAGCTTTTAATTTAGTGGGTAAGAAATCACACTTGTGCTTTATCCATTCACCGTATATATGGGATTCATTTTTGTGGCTATGGTATGAAGGACATATTTTGGTATATCTGCTGCAAGGATACTGGGAAGGTGGAATTTTTACAGGTGCAGAATGACACGTGCAAAAAGGCAGCTCAGGTTGTGGTCCGGCTGAAATTCAAGTCTTCGAATTGATGCAGCTGCAAACCTCCATTTAAACTTTTGACTGAGTTGTGTGTAATTTAAAACTGTTACTTGAGATGTACACAGAGTGGGAATAAGAATGTGGGTGTCCTTCCCTCCCCTTCTGTCAGCTGGATTTGAGCTGAATTTCTGTGGTCTCTGCCCTGTGCATTGCCAGGGGCACCGCTGGCCACAGCTGGCAGTGGGGGCACTGTGGGGTTGAGCAGCAGCTATTTTTGAAGCAGTATCATGGTGGAGAACAAAGCCTGGGTATTTCAGAGGGGGCAAGTGCATGTCTCTCTTTCAATGTAATTTATCTGTATTTCTGTTTGTGATCACAATTTTTGCCCTCAGTGAAGTCTTGGGACCAGGAACCTTATCCCCTGCATAGCTGAAAGATGATGCAATGCTGACACAGTTTCTGTGTTGCCTGTGTCCCACCTTTAACTCTGGATGGAGGGGTTACTGTACCAGGCGTGTGCAGAGAACAGTCACTACATTTAACCAGTTATTAAGGGAGCAGTTATTTTCTTAGCTGATTTTTAAAAATCTTATATACCCAGCAGTTCTCGCTGAGGAGGTTTAAAGTAACTTCTTACTTGTCTTCGAATCTGTGGCAAGTTCATTGGTATTTAATAAATTTCAATTAGCAAAATTCACTGAAAACATTTAACATTAATTGGTCAGTGCTTTTTTTGAATGCCTACCTCTACCTTCTGGAAAAAAAATATTTGTTTGCTGGTTTTCTTAATAAAAACCCCATGGAAAATATTTGCAAAGATCTTATTTTAGGGCTAAAATCCGTGAAGGAAATCAGCTAGAATTACACCTTCTCTGTGAAATAGCAGCAATTAGGACAGACGCCCTCCTCTAACTCTGAGCCAGGCAGCTTGGGTGACAAATATGTCAAATTAATACATCACCAGGTATGAAAGCGCAGTTAGAATTTGACTGAGGTACTTCCAGCCTGAGAAAGGGAACGATTTATCAATGCAAACTTAATAACATCTATTTGAATCTAACTAAAAATCAATATTTCATTACCAAATTGTTAGTGAGAATGAAGAAAAATTGCGGAAGTCGGGCAGTTTGGTGGAAGAGAAGCATCAGGAGTTCAATGTGAAGACGGGATGATTCATGAGGCCAAGCCGGTGGAAGGGTGAAGGAGGACGAATGCAGAAAACTTGGAGGGCCCTCTCTCTGGTGACCTTGGCAGAGAAAGGAAAAAAAATACCAGAAAATGAAAGTGACTGTCAACTCCCAACAGGGATGGATCACACCATAAATCAAGCATAGCCCTGAGAGAGAAGAGAGGGGCTTAGGGTGGGGGGTGAGCACGGCAGGGGAAACCGTTTGGTAGTTTAACTCTTTGAACCTTGGATACCTTTTATTTGTACTTTAGCCGAGTTGGTAAAACATATGTGAATCCCTTCCCTTTGCAACGTTTTACATAAAAATGTGTCAGTGGCAGATAAATGGTGAAACATTGCTTTCCATTGGCTGGGATTTAAAGTACAGTACCAATAAGCATTTCCTTCAGCTCAGGAAAAGAGAAAAATGAGAGACTGAGGTTCCTGTGACACATAACTAAATCAGTTGGTTGGGAGGCCTAATCCGGGAGAGACTTTTTGGTGATTTGCAGGAAAAAAAATATAGATTTAAGGACATTAGTATTTCTATTACTGAAATAATCTATTGATCCGAACAGCAAGCAAAAAATCACTCCTTTAAACCTAAAATACAAATGAAACTGAAGGGCTCTTGGATTTTTTTTAACCTTTAGTGTTTGCTTAGTTCTTAAAATCTGTTCTCTGACAGCAGTAAAGGGAAGGAGGTGACTGCCTCAGACGGGTTTGTAACTGTCCTCTGAGAGGGGCTGAACTGGATTCTCAGGAAATGTGAATATTGCCACTCTCAACCAGAATTAAAACATGGTCTGAGCACTTTATTTGCTAGAGAAGCACAAAGTAATCCTCCCTGTTTTTTCCAGAGACCTTTTTTTACAATTTGTCCTTATATTTTCTTTTTCTTACCCATCACCAGAAGGAACCTGTGTTTTCCTTTGTGGGCCAAATGGACATGCACTCATACTATACATAAAATGTGAGCACCTTTCATTTTCAACTGTAAAAAAAACTTGCAACAGAGCATCTGTAATCCTGAGCAGACATCACAATAGCTACTGTGGTGGGAGGCAAACCCTGTGTGCATCCCCAGGCTTGCGTAAAGGTACAATGAAGTATGTTCTGCTGCCGGGAAAGGTACCTGTGTTTATTATGTTTGACTTTTGCCTTTCTGAATATTGAAAGATGGTGGAAATGGTAATGCTAGAGTATAAGAAATGCATCTTATGTGGATGTGAATATATGAACGCTGTGCTGGAGCGTTCCAGTGCGGGGCTTCTTGCCGAGGACCAGCTGGCTGTGCCGTATATTGGAAGCAGTGGCAGGGGGCCATTGTTGTGTTTCCATACGTCTTAGAATGGCCTTCACCACATGTGTTCTAGGAACAGCTCAGTTTTACATTCCCTGGGGAAAAGACAAAGGAGGGAAGTGGCTCCCAAACTCTTCTCACATAAATACCATTGGCTTGAAGGTGGTGGGAAGATGCAATGAAACGTGAACTAGTGGGTTGAGGGAGAGGGACTTCAAGAGCAGAGGGAAGACCAGGAACTGTGGCACTGGTCACTTCATTAAACCACTGAAAGTCAAGTTTGCTTATACCTGGGGCATCCTTTGGCCGACCTTTGTGTGGCTGCAGAGTGAACCTGAAAAATCACATATTTGTTCTTTCTTGACTTAGTTTTCAGCTGAACCAATTTACTGGTCTCTTTTGAGGCATTTGCCTGCATGGTGCTGCCCACAAGAGAGGACAACGCCTGCTGTGTCTGGCACCATGCAATTATGGGAGTCCAGGCATGGGCTGTCGCTTCTGCCAGTGCTCCCAGTGAGGGCTTGGGGCTGCACAGGCAAGCCCTCCCAGGATCTGGATTTTGGGGGTAGCCTTATGCATTGGCTCTGAAGTAGTAGGTAAGAAACTGCTTGCAAAGATTGCCAGTACATCTGTCTTGCTGACAAGGAGCTGTGGTAAATGGGGAGATGCTTCCAGGGACGCAAGCAGCTCCTGGGCAGCAGAGACTTCCCAAAACATCTCAGAGGGCTCCAGGACTTTTGTTTTGCAGGTTGCACCTGGGAGGCAGTGTGGTAAATCAACTACCAGCAGGAGGGCAAATAATGGTGTGGGTCAGAAAACGTGGCAAATTATGTATGGATCCCTGCATGCTCGGCAGTTCACTTGTGGCACTGCTTTTTTAATCTAAATATAGGACTCATCTCAAAGGCTCACATGAGAAGTTGCAGATCTAATCAAGGTCAGAACAACATTAAAAAAAATTGGAACAGGAAAAGGCCATCAGGACCAATGTTTCTGTTCCTTTTTTCCTCCTGTCTTAGCTCTGGATCTTGGCTCTAATTGCCATTTATTTTTTATTGCTCTCACTATACTTCTCATATAATGTTTATATTAATGGGCAGGAGGAGGGGGGAAGTGAAGAAACACCAGGAAATGGAGTGCAATTGGAGTATGTGAGATGTAGCTTTTGTCTTCTTTATCACTGTTTTCTTGTAGTACTTCCAGCTCAGATATTAATTTATCATTGAGAGTGCTGCAGAAGTGTGGTCCCTTGTATTTTATTGAAGGCTTGATCTAAATTCCAGATGGTCACCATGTGATCAAACCATCCATGGGCAAATAGGATATTTCTTTGTGTCTATATTTGATTTCTTTGCCAAATTCATACCTATCTAATCTTCTGCCCATGAGCCTGTATTCATTCATTCTTTAAAGAAGCGCGCAACAGCTCTGCCTTCTCATGGGCTAGAGACAATGAAGATGATTGCAAACATTCACCATCTAAATGCAGTTAAAATGTGGTGCTGTTGCATACAAATAATAGCTCTCCACATCACAAAAATGTCTATCTAAAGTTTACAGCAGAAAAATAATTCCTCTCCTCAAGGAATGAAGGGTTCTCAGAAAATATGCAATGGGGGACATGGGTGTATTGGCATGACACTACTTCAAGTAAGTGCTTTGATTTTGAGGATGCAAAGAACTGTGAAATATTACTCATGAAAATCCACTGAGCCCTTCTGCTTGTGGAGTCCTTGCTTTAGTGCAGGAGTTTAGTGGCTGTGAATGAGAGACCATCTATGCAAAGTAGGTTCTTCTTTCTTTAAAAAAAAAAAAAAAAAAGGCAAATTTCAGATTATAACAAAATTCTATATACTTCAGAACATAGAAGTAACAATATAAAAACCTTCTTAATCATGATATGATTAAAGGATTTTTAAAAGCTGCCTTGTAGTCACATTTCCATTTCCTGATAAATTCTGTACTTTCTTTCAAATCACTTCTCATCATAATAATATGAACTGTAAAAAATCCTTCCATTTCTGCAATGTGCTATGAAAAAAATGGGGGTGGAAAGGAGAGAATTAAGAAGGCTCCAAGTTTTATCATTCTGTTCGTAAAGCAGCACAGCAACCATAACTGCAGTGCAGAAAAGAAACAGATACTGTACTGTCTGAGGTATTCTGTGCCATAAACTCCCATAATAGAAACAGATGGCAAAAACGCCTTGGAAGTAAGGGAAGTACTGTACATGCAGCTCTACCCTAACATATGAAGAGATTCAGGCCTGACACATAAAGGAATACGTCTGGAGCCCTGCCAGCGCTACTGTGTAGTGCAGCAGTTGGTGCTGGAGATGAGAGAACCCGTGATTTTGGGTTTGGGTCTCTGGAGCAGCTCGGCAGCAGGACGTTTTCCTGCACTTTAGCAGGTGTGTTGTTCTGGCTGGGACAGCAGAGATGAATGAAAAACTTTGTGGGGTGTCATCAGAAGCTTCGCCCAAAGCCCCTTGGTGCTGTAGCAGCTCAGGCGTGCTGCAAAACACTGTGCATTGTGTACAGGGTGGGGTCTGCCTTGTCTTTCTCTCCCTGCCTCTGCAGAGCAGAGATCTTACTATCTAATATGAGCTAAGCAAACTGTGCGGCGTGTATTATGCATACAGTGAAAATGGCAAAACTATTTTATTCATCTCTGGTATCTAGCTAAGGAAACGTCACTTATTTCATCCGGCGTTGTTTCACTGGTCCTGCTATGAGTGAAAGGAAATATAATGTGTGCATTGCACTAGAGGGGGAGCTGAAGGTCAGGAGTGAAATATGGCTTTCTGCTGCACTTGGTCTCAGTCTGAATGTTACCTACATTATCATCAGAGCTCACTGTCATAATGGGGAGACCTTGTCACAGGAGGGAGGTCACCTAGAAACGGGAAGAAAAATTGGGGGGAAAATACTAAACAAGATAAACTAAAAAGAAGACCAGTAGGGTCCCCAAACTTCCTTTGTGTATGTTTGAGAGCAGTAAATTATCTGCAAAAGACACGCTTGTCCTCCAGCACCGAAATACCACTGTTGTCTTGGGCCTGAGGTGCCACTCTCCTAACTTCCAGTTATTTTGTTATCACCCTCTTTCCACCAGTGTGTCTAGTTTTGGCCTCTGTGCTTTTGTAATGGCTTGGATTTATAAACTCCAATTGCATTTTGGGGCAGCAACCTTTCAGATATTCTTGGGAGAGGGGGAATATATCAGATTGTTTTCATTAGAAAACAGATCATGAGAAACTTCACTATCCTCTCTGTCCCCAAGACTCTGTGTTGGACCCCTGAAACGTGCTTATTCTGCCAGTGCGGTGCAGCAGGAAGACTTGGCAATGCAGCCAGCATGTGTTGTTGTGAGGTATTCCTCACTACCATGAGAAAATTTTGCTTCAAAGTTTTTGGAGGTCAGACCTGCTTTCCCACTGCATGGCTGCAACTTCTGTCTAATTGCAGGGCAGAAGAGATTTTAAACAGTAGTGTGAAGAACCAAGTATTGCATTGGGTCTGCACTGTTTGCATACCCTCCAGCCACCCAATTAAGAGCCTAATATTTGTGCATTGCCTCTTTCATCTCAAGATGTCAAAGAGCTTTGCAAACATTAATTCATATTAATATGTTGCTAAAAACAAACAAATGTTTCTTTAGTGCTTCCAGGCCTCTCCTCCCCCTGACACAACTTCAAACCAGCAGTTTCCAAGGTGGTGCTGGGCACCTGTTCTGATGAGGGGAGCACCGCCTTGGCATGTCAGTGGTGAAGGTCTGCTCTTTTCCAAGACCATCAACAAACATCCTGGCTGCAGCTCAGCAAGGCACAGAGGTCCCCTTCCCCCTGATGTGCCATGGTAAACATTTAAGTGGTTTCTCCCTGGCCCTGTCAAAGTAATCTAGATTAGCAGCTGCTGTTACTAACAGCATAGGAGTTAATCCAGAGTGCTTCACCAGTGCAAAGGTAGGAGGTGTTATGCCTCCAGGGCTGCAGCAGCAGTGGAGGGTACGAGAGGTGCTGAGCTGCTGAGCATCCACGTTTGGGGCTCAGCCATGGTTCGGCGGATCTTGGGCTCTGGGCACATCCACCTTGAGACCCCTCAGCTAGGCAGACAGCTGTCTCTGTCTGCAGACACAGGTAGGGCTACAAAGGTATTGCAGTAAATATCCAGAAATTCAACTCACTGATCATGTGACATCTCCTCTCTGATTTGCAATAAATCCTTTGGAGACTCACCAGAATTCAAGGTTTAACAGCTCATGCTTAGACATAAAGGCTTTACTTTTCAATCTACTGGAAGAACATCCAGCTGAAAACAAAAACCCACTTTCTCTCATGAAATAAGCCTAATTTTCTGTTGGTCTGAAAAAAACCCAGCACCACAAACCAAAAACCGCCACCATAACTACAGTCAGGACACACTGAGTTTCAGGATTTCCAGTGATAGTTTGTACAACTCTAAACATTCTGATGCTTTTTATTCTTGTGTCAGATGTTGTGGGATCACTAACAGGTATTTGGAGACCAGAGAGCAGCTGCCTTAGCACAGTCACCAGGAGCTGGCTGAAGGGGATCTTCGCGGGGCTTTCCTTTGGAAGGACAGTATTCAACCACGGAAAAACAAAGCCAGTTACCAATATGAGCATTAGTTTTCATAAAATGCGCTCTTTCATCTCAGTTTAGTTGTTACTCTGACAGTTTAAGCTTCTCAAATGCTGTATCTCTTTTTAATGAAGAAGTTGCATACTCACATACAGAAATCACATATTTACAGCCCAGAACATCTATTGATATATTTTGGTCATTTTAACTGAATTTGGAAGTCTTCATAAAGTGAGAAATACAGCATTTCATTACACAATTACAGATAATTATTTTAGAAATACAGTTTAAATGCAAGTTATCTTAAATTTATTGCTTATCTGACTGGAAAGATCTAAGCAAAACCTGAAAATCATAAACCCTTCCAGAACATTATATTTTATGCAGTCCAAAATGTGACACATGGGGTCTTTAATAATTCACTGCTTGTTAACATTAAACAACTGTTAACATGCTCAAATAATTAGTTATGCTTGCTTGACATGTTTGCATCTTTAATAATTGATGCATTTATCTTAATTACTAACAGTATTATGGTCGTAATATGCATCTTTTTTCTATCTTAAAATTTTAACAAAAACTGACTTTTTGCCAAAAATGATTATCCTCTAAGTTTTAATTACTCATTGTAATTAAATTGCAAGCTGCAGTATTTTATTAAAAATATCTTTCACAAAAAATATTTAATGGAAAAGAGGTGATTTGTTGTTTATGCATCACACTTAGTAAATATTTCATAAGTTTCATATTACCCTTTCAGAGCGGATATAAAAAACATAACATTCTTAATATAAGAGTCAATTTAAAAGCTGCTATAGTAGTCTTCATTTCTCCCCCCAAAGGTTTGCAGAAGTCAGTGAATAAAGGAAGACAAAGAAGAAAACAAAAAAATGTCGTGGTGATTGTAAATAGGATGCCCACAGTGACAGGAACCAAGGTTGGAGACATTGTGCTGGTGAGCATATAACACATTCTCTGATGGAATTAGTCTGACTTGAAAGAGAGATGAACATTAGAAGTTTTTTCATTCTTCAGTCTTCTTCTGATTCAACTTTCGCTTGCAGGCTGCTAATAACAATAGTGGCAGTACTTTGACTGTAATCATTTATTTATTGCAATACTGATAGAAATAGGGGTGAGTTTTGTGTCAGCCAATTTAAAAAGACTGTGTTTTCAAGGCCTTCCCACTGGTAAGACAGGCTGTTTTAGATTAAGATGGCTGTTTCTGGTCCCAAAACTTTGTGGAGGCAATTACCAATCCTGTGGAATGACAAAATTTGTTCGTGGTGTCAAAGGATTCAGCTGCATCCGTGTTCTGGAGTGTGGTTGAGTTCCTTCCCAAGTGACCCACGAAGGTGCTTGAAAAAGCATCAGCATATTATTGGCAGGAAACAGTCCATCTGAGAGACGAAAATGTTGTCCAGTTTTAGAAATAAAACCCAAAAGCTGTGAGACACTGTTTCAGTGCTACAGACTGAATGTCAGGGCTTCGTTTAGCACGTGACTGATGAGAGCCCAGCTTGTCTCTGAGGTAGGTGGCTTCTGAGGTGCTAATACTTGAACTATGAGCCAAAGTCAGCCAAAACACTGCCTTTTTAATAACAAAATGTGCCTATGAATAGATCTAGTATAACACTTTCTTTAACATGAGGTGTAGACCTAAGGTGCAGAAATGTCCCATGTGCCAGACAGAGTGGGCAGGGAGCTCATAACTGGATCCAGAAGTACCTCCTCCAAGCCCTCAGTTTTAGAAGTCTTCTTTCAGAAAGATTTGCCCCAGATATGACCCTTTGCCAGAAAAACAGCTTGAGATCAGGTGGAGAAGAATGCTGAACTCTGATGTTGAGCTCTGTGCACAGTACACTGCCTGCTTTCTCAAATATTTGGGGGCTTTCCTGCCTGCAGTAAATGAAACTCACATATTTAATCCTCAGCTGCCAGCAGAGCTTCTGGTCCTTCTGCTTCTGCAACAGCAACAATGCTGCAGTGAAGATTTGAATCTATTGAGAGAATTAGATATACAGCAGAAGTAATATGACATTTAGTCCCTAGGAATCGCTTAAACCAAAACGCCAGCGTAGCTCACAAGCCGGGCTGCTGTACTACCTGCCGTGGTGCCCACATCCACCACGCGCAGGTAGGAGTGGCAGAAATGTGGCAATGGCCACTCTTCCAAATGCTGCTTCCAGATTCACTGTGTACTTTTAATCTACTCTGCCTTTTCTGACAGATTTAGAAGACTCAATGTTACAAAGTCCTCATGTCCTTGAGGTTCATGGTGTTCTTCAAAAAAGCGATTTCTAGTGTGATTTTACAGTTAAATAAAAATTTACACATCACAGATCTATTAATCATTTTTTCCCTTCTGTGGGTGTATCTTCAGATTTCAGTGATTGATTTATGTGGCCAGATGGGTGCATTTGTTTCCTGCTGTCTTTCAGTCCAGCAGAATCCATGCATACCGTGCAGTACTGTGAGCTTGAACTTTCACTTAAAATGCACTACTGTACCTAAATTCTGAATATTATTCCCTCTTTGGAATTAATGGAATTCATATGTGAATCCTTTGGATGTGGCACAAGTTGTGTTTTTACCTCTCAGTTAGTGGAGAAGCCATTCCTTTCAGCTTTAATAGGAAAGCAGTATCGCAGAAGGAGGTCCTCTTTATGTCCTCCAGGTTTTTGCTCCAAACGCCTTTGCGTTTCCTGTCACCACATAATGTGTGGAAGCTCATTAGCTGAAGCCAGAAATGAAGGGTTGTCAGAGAAGTTTACTGTGGAGAAAGCAATCTGTGGTCTGCACGTGCATTTACATTGACATATGCTGACATCGTAAAACATATTTGCATATGGTACTGTAGGGTCAGTGTTCCCGGATCCAGAAACCATGAGAACAAAGACCACAAAGACCTGTGAGGGGTTCTGTGGAAAGAGCTAGAACAGGAATAGAGTGGACATAGTTTGATTCTCAGTAGTATTTTATACAAAGGCACATGTAGACATATGGCTTCTTCCTGGTCTCCAATAGCTGAATGTAAATCTTTATCCAGATGATGCAAACATTTGTGATGACAAGTCTGTTTCTGACAGAGAAGTCTCAAAAGCAGCACGTTCCTGAAGACCATATGAAGGTAAGTGGGTGGTAGGAGAGGGAAATCCAAACAAATGCCCTACTGAGAGACTGGCTTCAGAGAGTCCACATGGGTAAGAAGTCTCCCAACAGCCCAGGCAGGAGCTCACACATCACTGGGCACTGGGAAGTCCCACAATGACATACAAAGTCACAAGAAATTAGCTTCAGAAGTTTGCCCAGTCAGGGAGTGAGTTATTTTGCATGTAAGGTATGTATTTCTGTATGAAATGGAATTTTTTCTTCTTTCCACAATTTAAAAATAACCTCTTCTGGTTTATAATTCATGGTCACTTCTCAAGCCCTGGTGGTGCATTAGGAAGAGTCCTATAGCACTGCGCCAGTGAAAAGATTGTGGCCAAGCAATAGCCAATGTTTGCATGAGAGTATCGCTGTGGCATGATGTGTTTTACATCATGATGCAATGCAGAAACAGCATTTTGAGGGGTCTGGCTTGATTCTGCCGTCTATTTCTGTGGCTTCTGTCTTCACGGGCTGTTAATTTCTAGTTTTCTCAATTTTTAAGTCTTGACGTTGACTGCAACTCTAACCTAGATTTGTTAAAAGCACAAGGCTGTCCTGAGTGCTGCCATTAGAGCAGGAGTCACGCTTGCAGAGCGCCATTCTCTGGCACTCCCTGCAGAGCAGAAATCTCCATTAGAAATCAACAAGCAGCACTGTGAGCTAACCTCTGCCATGGGGATTCTTCAATTCTTCTGAGTTGGCACGTTTTGCACTTCATTTCCTAAATTTTAAAAATCTGAATATTAGAAAAAGACTTTGCCTGCAAATGTAACAAACCCAATGGTGTGTTTTATTTGGTTCCCTTAGGACTAGCTTCCCGTGACCTGCAAGAGCTGGTGGGGGACACACTGACCCCTCTGTGCATCTCCCCAGAGCATGTCTTCTTGGGACTAGCCACCCATGATGCTCATGGAAGGAACCAGTTTGGCTAAAATTCCTGCTGACGCCTGTGTTCAGTGATGCCGGTGAGGAAGGGAAGGAGCTCCTTAAGAGTTTCACATAGACATCCAACCGCTTTAGTGCAGAGAACGGGAGGTGGAGGAGTGTCTGGCAATGATGACAAGCACCAATGTGCAAATAGATGAATTTCCAGCAGGGGCCTTAGCTTTCAAAAAATATTGCCCACAGAAATATGGATACTTCCCTATGAACTCTATGATTTGCAAAATATACATATGAGCTTTACAGTATTTTCAATATGAACATGTTCATGTTTATGACCCAGAATATTTCAACTGTGAGCTAAAGTCTTTCTAACTCACTCATGATTCTGTCATTTGTAAGTCTTTGCTCAATCTAGGAGTATCTTTAATGGCTTATATTAATTCAAGGTGTCCCTTTATGCACTTAAAATGGAAAAAAAAAAAAAAGCCTTCTTTTTAATGACATTTCCATTTATTCAGAATTATTATTTAAAATTCTAAATTAGCATTCTACACTTTGGTTCTGACAGAGCCATTATATTTAATACTAAAAGAGTTTAGTTAATTTTAAATTATTAAACCCCATTGGCTGCATGAAGTGAGCATCTTTAAGCAAGTTTCTGTAGTTCGGGTGCATTCCAATCAACTACAACTGCAAACTTAATACAAAATATTTTACCTATGTTGCTTTTTAGCCTTATGTATGGCACTTATTTTTCTGTGTTTCACTCTCTGGTCTGAGAAGTTAAATAGCAGCTGAACACACTAACAGCAGTATAAAGAACAACCTGTCCTGGGCAACACAGCTCTTCAAACTGAAGACATAATATGTATTTCTATGAAGAAATAATAGTAAGTCTTTTCTTCTGAAAGAAAAATTAAAAACTCTATGATATAAACTTGCTTATGGAGGAAACTAATTTTTTCTGTCAAGAATATGTATTTACTTTGCATGTTTTAAAAGTTTTTGCTTAAATAACTTTTTCCATGGTATAAAACAATTTTATTTTTATTTTCAAAGACAATTGCTTCATTTCAGTTGTTACTTGGCATGACTTAGGTAAAATTCTAACTTTTGCATGAATTAGTGATGTTAATTTCTTCAGGCATTTAACTGGAGAAACAACTGTAAAGCTATTTATCTTAGAGAGCACCATCTAGTAGGTGAGAAGGTCTTTGCATAGATGAGATCTAATACACAGACCTAAGGAAACAGTTAAGACTTTTTGACCACAAAGGAGCATGGAGGAGATGAAAATAATGTATGTAAAATGGGACAGAATATAATGGAAAGTACAGCTAGTTTTCTCTTAAAACACTTCAAGGGCAGTATGGATATCTAGCAATAAGCAGCACCTTAAAGCATTTCAATTGCTGTGACTTCAGGTGAAATTTGCTGCAAGCTGTAGATCTGCTTTTATTATTTTTTGAATCTTCAACCTATGATCATTTACACGCATTGCTAATTCACTCCTTTCCTGAAACTTGAGCTGCGCAGTTTGGGTTTTACAGATTTATCAAATGAAACAATTGGGCTAATATCACATTAATTTAATTAATTTTAAATTACTTGCTAGAGCACCTAACAACTGTAACATCTCCAAGACATTTTAGCAGATAGCTGCGGCTTTGTTGTAGACTCTTGTAGCAAGAAAATATCTTGTTAGCATGAAAGGCCCCTTACTACTTTAAACGAGAATATCTTTTTTATCCATTAGTGTTTGCCTTGATTGTCTGGCTGTCATTTCAGAGGTGAAAGAAAACAGCAGAAGTGCTGACTGGGGTGCTGATATAGTTTTAACATCTGCACTGTTGTGCAAAGATCTCATTCAAACACAAGTGGCATTGATAATTTATGGTATGTTTAGGATATCCACAGGGAATTGCCCGCAGCACAGGATTGCAAGTGCGTGCCCAGCTCCTGGCCAGCAGTGGCTTCTGGGGAACTTGCGCATGGTAAAGACCAGCATTACTGGCGAAATAAGCACCAGGCTGGTATGCAAGCCTGGTCCCAGAATGGAGGACAAACATTGCACTTATTCTTTCATCACATTTTTTTTAACGATAAAAATAGTCTAAGGAAAATTCTAACTATCCAAAGTCAGTCATCAGGTGTTCAGCTGTCCCACTATTGGTTTAAATTTCAATGGCAACTACTAAATATAGAGCAAAATATTTATTTATAAATATATGAACATATATATCTAATATATATCTATATATCTGACAGAAAGGTAGATGCCCTAAATATTTTAAAGAATATAGTCTGTTCCGGACATAATTCCGTTTACAAAGGCAAGCTGGAGAAAATACCAGAGATAAGGCCATAGTCCATGTGTGGCCACAGTCAGGAAGATAAAGGCAGGAAGGTTGTATAAGAACAGCAGATTATTCACATTCACCTTGCATCATACGTATATATATTAAATATTAATAGCACTGTATGAATATTCATCCGTGTTTAATATTCATTTATACACAGAAGTTTACAGCTGATCCCTTTAACTTTTGGTGCCAAAACCAGTGTTCAAAGGGTTATGCTGCCATTGTTTCTGCAAAACGTTTACATTTATCTGCTGTAAAATAGGCTGAATGGCACCGAAGAGTGTCGTGTTTAGTTTTAAAATGCCACAAATAACAGATTTATAGATTTTTCTAAATACATTATTTTAGCTTGACAGCATTAATCATTCATGCTTCCTTCTTTCATTTTTCTACCTGCAATGGATTATTGAAACAGAAAATAACAACGGGAAAGGCTACAAGCAGTATCAAAATGTCAAGTTTGTACTTACAGTTGTATGTGCGTAGACAGGGTCAAGAGCCTCAATTATTTGTATATGTACACAGTGGTACTACATGAAAGGTTATGTCACCTGCAGCTATTTTCTTGCAGATTTAAATAGGACTGATATTCAACTCCACAGTCAGCCACTGACATGGAACATAGAATTGTAAAATACTATGAACTCTTATGTCAGGACCTAAAATATGAACTGGGTGATTGCAAGGTGTAGCTGTGGGCAATCCTATGTATTGCAGTGTAAGTCCTTTAAATTACTTTATGTTATCCCTGACCCATTCTTTTCATTTAAGCATAAGCCAGAAACAACATGGAAGTATTTTCCAGGGAGAAGACAACCCCTTGATATTACCTATTTTTGCAGTAGCGTTTGCTTGGGTTTTGAGAGTTTCTGTGGGTTTTGTTTTGTTTTGTTTATTTAAATGCTTCATATTTCCATGAATCCACCCAGGTATGATAATTTTTAAAAAATCCAAGAGCTCTGCTTGCATGTTAATGAAGTGCAAGTCTTATATCAAAACTGACAGCAGCGTTATTTGGAGTAGGACATGTGGTGGAGCTAATCAGTATATTTTCACAGTGGAAGGAGGAAGAGAGGAGCTAATCAGTAGGTTTTTGCTGGTGATTTGCTTATTTAAGTCATAGGGTTTTTTTTTTTTAAAAAAAAAAAGAAGAAGAAGAAAAAGCATTAGGATGGAGTTTTCTTGACCAAGGTCCTTATGGGTAATACTCACTCTTTTGAAAGGTCAGCACAAGACCTACAGCACAGAAAGTCTTATTTTTGAAGAAGTGATTGATATAAAAGTACTCTATATCTGTACAGCAACCTACTAAACCAGCAGTAATAATCATATATATTGGTAGACTTGTACATCACTGATGTATGACAGCATGAGGGACACAGTTTAGGTTGTAAATTCAACATCACCGTTTACATTTATGAATTCTTGAGAGTACTTCCTTATCTTTAGATTTTAATGACAGAAAAAAAAAAAAAAAGGCATTATTGAAGGCCCAGTACTACGACATTTATGTACTGTTAGTCTTGCTTCGATTTAAATTATTTATAGGTAATGATATAATTAGTGCTGGGAAATAACCATCTTATCAGACAAGAGCATTTAAAAAAAAAAAAATGGCCAGACATCAACCTCTCTATCTCTAGTCAGGTAGTACAAACCACATATATATACTGAATTAATAAAATTATCATTGCAAACTTATTTTGAGACATGCCATTCACTTAGCAATCATGCTAATGCATCTTGCCAATTTTTACAGTTCTGTCACTAGAAAATTCTGTTCATTTTAGCTTTTTATCAGATCTTAAAATACAGATTTCACTGTCTTAAAGTACATTGAAAATAAATTAAGGCATTAAATATTGCTGAATGAATTATTTTTTTTTTTTCAGAACTTACTACTAAATGCTGTTACACATCCAAAAGTTTGATCCCTGCTTTCCTGGAGGAAATGTCCTCTGGAGCAGGGCATTGCCATTACATAACATGATTTCCTCTCTATAGTCTCCATTTTTGTCATTTTAGTATTTTTTCCTGCTATTTAATCTCTAGAGTTATCTCATTGAATTATAAGAGATAATTCATTTTAATAAGTGCTAACTGTTCTGCAGAACTTCATACGCACACCCATCCTTATATCCACACACAGAGGGATTCATGCTACAGAATTTAGTATCAATTCCAGTGACGTAACTTTGAGGTGCTTAACTGAAATAGCAACTATATGAAAATCCTGAAGGTTCCTGCTTACAAATATATCAGTGGAAATAACATTTATAAGTCAGGATCACTAATATACAGGTGGAGTTTTAAAGTTTTAGGACCATGGTTAGGCATATCTGGTGAGTAAAATACCAGGGAAGGAGAAATATATGGTCAGGGGGAGGACTGAGAGACAGAGTGGTGGGTGCCATAACTCTGTCTTCCCAAGAGACATGCCTTTGAAATGTGAAGTGCCTCTAGCAAAACAGCTTCCCAGGGAAGGGTTTCTCCTTGGTGCTCTGGAGCAAGCCCTGGAACACATTGGCACACAGGGCAGGGACGGCCAGGGCTGGGGAGCACTCCTGCATGGTGTTTGCCCCATTTGGGTGGGTCCTGCACCCAGTGTTCTCTGGTGGGTAGTTTGGCTCCACACTGACTCTCTGGAGAGAGATTATCATGGGATTTTTTTCCCCATCCTTTCTTTCCTTTTCTTCCACTTTTTCTGCAAGAGTAGGTTCCATGAGTCACGTTAAAAATATTTTAATACCAGGGCAATATTGGTAGACCATGAAGAAACCTAGTCATGATAGTCAGTATACTCAAAGTAATAATATAAGTGAATAATGTTTTACAGTCACTTTGTATCAATCCCTTTTTCCAGGTCCAATTCATCCGTATCCAGTTAGAAAAGGCTCCTCCAAGGCAAGTTATTCATGGGTTCATCCCAATTCCCCTCTTTAGATCCTGTAAACAAATCCAATCACTGGCTGTTTAACATTTTTATTACATAAATTCTAACATGCAATAGAACATTACTGGGTACTGCTAATAACGGTGTGCATTTCAGATGTATTTTCTTTTTGTCACAAAACCCCTTAAACCATATTCTAATAACTGTGTATAACATAATTGGTAAGAAGCATCACACTCAACGACCAGGAAGATATCTCTGTAGTGTTTTTTGTTACTCGTGTTTTCATGTAAAGTAACCACCAGACATTTCAGTTCCTTCAAGGAAAAACAACCCATCTCTCCTGTGATAAACCAAACGCCCAGACACACTGATAAATAAGATACATTTACAATTCTTTTATTACTGTACTCTATGACAAGATAAAATAAACAGTATTTTGTGGAACATTACAACTTATAACAAAGCTAAGCTACTGTCCAAAGATGCTGAAAAATTCCAGTATAAATACACTTTATTTTCAGCTGGCTCATGGATGATTAGGGCATCCCAACACTTTGACAATTTTCATATAATACTATGAAGAATTTCATGATTTCCCTTCATCTTACTGCTGCTGCCAGCTCAATACATCTTTTTCTAGTAAAAATTATACAAATCTATGGTTTTTACTCTTCTCATACACCATAAATCCTTGAGATAGTTTCATACACGTTAACTACAATCTTTCTTCCCACCCTCACCCCTCCCTAGAGTTCAACCAGCAAAACCTCAGATATATTGCACAGAAGAGGAGCCGAACATAAGGAAACATCACTTTGGTGAGATTTGAGTAATTTCTATTTATAAATATCTACCTGTATTTCTTTTACATAAACAATAGTGAAAGACCAGGAAAAGGTTGGGTCATCAACTGGCATCTGTTTCTCTGCATGAGATGTCCCAAGAGAATAATATTTACTGAGCAAACATGAGTTACATGATGGACCATAATGTAGAGTTTTCAAATTGTCTTGGCAGCTGTTCACCTGTTGAATAGCTCTGTGACTTTTTGAGGAATTATTTGCTTGATCCTGTCAAGGCAAAAGAAAGAATTTTGATATATACAAAAAGCCATCTATGCTTTTCTCTTTAATAATCTCCCTTCACAATATACTCATTTATGAAGCCTGACTTCACTGATAAGAAGGGACAGGCAGATCTTTGGCCTTAAGAGTTTGTCTCTGCCTTTGTTTTAGAGGACTTCCTTTGGGTTAGATCTCTGATTTTTCCTGCTCTGCTTATCCTCAAGATATTCCCATTGCTCCCTGGGCCTCCTGGAAGCCGGGCTGCCAGGACTTTGTTGACTCTTCTGTTAGAAGGGAGGCACAAGAGCAATACCCAAAACCCGTGTGCTGTCTCCATCCCTTCCCATGGTGTTTCCCACTGACCAGCTCTCTGGGACTCATCGCTGGGGGCCTGTCCATGGAGGCTCACCCCCAGTCTCCATCCAAATTGGTGGTCGTGGGAAGGCATGCTGAGGTCCCTCCTGGCCTTTTGAGGCATCAGGGAGGAAATCCAGACACAGCTTAAATGTTCTTGAAAAGCTGGAAATCCCACCAAAGCTCATTTCCTTGGTGTTCTTTTCTGCTCTGCTCCTTTCCAGTTTTACCACCGTAGTGTAAATTTTTATGAGGAAAGGCTAGCAAAATAAGTAAATAAATTTTTTAGTGCGCCACTGTCTGCCACTCCCTCTGTTCTGCTATTTCAGATAGGATTTTATTCTCATTTAAAAATTCTACTTACTGTCCTCTTATGCTTCCTTATCTCTGAATTTACTTTTCATGTGCTCTGATTATTTGGGCAATAAAGCTTTCTTTGTATGTCTCAGGGTTTTTTGGCATAAAGAGAAGAATTACAGTTCCTTGTAGCCTGTCCCAGTAAGAAATTTTTGCATGCAAGGAATAGTTACTCTGTTTTCAAAAACAAACAAATGAAAAAAAACCCCACACTTAAAGAGCACAATCCTTCAACCAGAGTGCCATTTCCAGGGTTAAGGGCTAGCTGTGTTATGCGCTCAATTTACCATAACTTCAAAAAGCAGTCAGAACACAAAATACATTTTACTGGTTTGTGCTTTAAAAATTAAATCCAGATTAAATCCAGAAGATTGAAGCAAAGCTTCCACTGGAGATAGATTTGCACTTTCAGTCTGTAGTGTTGAAGCTGAACTGTGTAAAGTCCTCAGAGATGATGGTAAGAGTCCCAAAAGCTTATAGATGTTGTTTTGCAGGACCATGAGACTGAGCCTTAGATACTACGAAGAACTTTTTGAAATGCACCAAAAAGCCTTTCGTCTAACCCTAAATTGTGTTGTGAATCCAAACTGTTTCATAAATTAGGTACATACATCTGATGACTTAAAACATTACAATCTGCATGTGGAAGAGTCTAAAATATTCTATTTATAATTTTGACAAATAGTTATGTTTTGTTCTCCCTGCCATGAGTTAGGGCATACTATCGTTCTTTGTTTCAAGCAAGTAACAGAAATATTAGTAAGATTTTCCTTCCATTTTCTTAGAACTCCCCAGGGTCTATAGTTTTCTTTGCGGAAACAGTTGCCATTAAATATGCTGTATGTCAATGCAGCAGTGAGGTGGTTAATTTTGACTGAATATTATGCTATATAACCACTTGGCATTTAACTTGAAAAATGACTTTCTGCTTCACCTGTCAGCAGCCCAGTTCTCATCAAATAAGTGAGTGAGAAAAATTTTTAAATTTCAATTTCCTGATGCTATTAGACACTACTTCTTCCATACTTAAACAGTTTAGCAGTGCATGTACATGTTTTGGTATTCATGCCATGCATCACACTACATGCTATTACAATAGCTTTTTTGTTTAAAGGGTAAAGAGATGCATGGATCTTTATCTTGGGGTTAGGAAAATGTATTGCAGGAACATGGCCAATCAGGTTTCTGAATAACTTTGTAACATAGTACCATAACCCTGATGCAGTGCAAGGAATTTAAAACACTAGGTGCATACGACTCCACAGAAAGAAAGCATTCTGCATGGAGACAGCACACGCAGTAATCTTGCACTATAATTCCTCAGAAAACCTGTGCCTTATGGAGTATTCATCTATTTTATCCTTCTGTCTGCCAGACACATAATTCTGATAAATCATGCAAAATATTTTTTTGCATTTTCAGTATATTTTAGAGATTAATACTGTTGTCATTTTGCATCAATGCTAAGTTTCCTTTGTTTCTATTTCAAATACAAGATCGGTTTTCACTGATGTCTAATATATCCCCAAACAGTAAGAAAATTTCATTGATAGAAGGAAGGCACAAATGAGATTTCCTCATTTCATTTTCATTTCTTATGCTACTTTACACAGTTTTCACTTTACCACTAGTAAGTCCAGAGACATTTTACTCAGGTGCAAAAATACATCATCTCTGATGTGTTTCCCTTTATTCTTTGACATTAGCTTTTATTACATGTTACAATATGTATAAATCCATAGTTGTATAGTAACAAACATCAGACATCATTTGAAATAATAGTTCAGTGTAAATATGAGCTGGTTTCACTAAGGTCATTATTATTTGTTCATTTATTTGGTTAGTCTCGACAGTTGATTCGTTACTGCGGGTTACAGAACAGTATGGACAGTTTCAGTCTGCAGCATTTACTGTCTTAAAAATAGATATACAGGAGACAGGTGGTACTTAAGTATCCAGGGGTGAAAATTACAAGCTGTTTCTTTAAGTCAAGCTTATAGTTTAAAAAAAAAAAAAAAAAAAAAAAAAAGCAGTGTAGGGTAAATTCTACTACTTTTAAGAAAGTATTGAGTTATGGATTGGATTAATCTGTCTAATATTTCCATTTTACTGTAGTGTAACTTTGCTAAAATGAAGAAAGTTTCATCAGCTTGAATGAGGCATAAACCCCAACCATGAATCAGGCCCAACATTAAAATAGCTGCAGCTGCAGAACTTCCAGGTGGTTTTTAAGTGTCTCTATTCCTGGTAACACTCTTCAGGGGTGTTAGTGTCTCCAAAAGAGCATGTTTTCCCAGCTGGCAGCGAGGTCTCCCAAAGCTCTGGAGGAGAGCAGCCCTGGTACATGCCTCTGCTTAGAGCACCACAGGGCCCTTCTGCTTTGGTGCACATCTGTAGGTTTAAAACCACATCTGGGAGGGAGCATGATCTCCTGAACTTCTGTTATAAATTTGTGAGAAAGCAAGGTTGTATGTGAGAAAATTAAATATACCTTGTACTGTGTGGGAATAAGTATGGTGGTTTAGTGTCAGTGGCAATAGAAACACCATGCCCTAAGGGTTGATTACAGTTATGCTCTCAAATTTACAAGAATTACTGTTTAATGAAACAGCAGTAGACACTTCTAACCTGTGGGTAAATTAGTATACTGCTTGCATAATGTTGGGTAGTTATTAACTTGATGGCATTGCCCTAGATTTACTCGGTGGTCACTGAGCAGGCTTTGCCCTTCTTCTCCACCCCTGACAGCATGCAGGTTGAGTGCAGGACATCCCCTTTGGTGGCCTGATTTTTCCCCACAGAAACATCTGCTCTGCTTTCCTAGGCTGAGAAATGTAGAAACTCATCGGTAGTTGCAACATTCCCTGTGTAAAGGACATGTTTTACTATGCTGGTAGAAACGAGATCTTTTTCGCGTATAAACATACGCACATTTAGGATTATGTTTTATGGGGTCCGCACAAGAGCATGGTGTGGGACTTGCAGGAGGGCTCCACACCCTACAGACAGTTACCCCTGCTGCTGATTGTGATCAGATGTCATATCCATGTGGTGGTTTGTGCTCCTAAATCCTCAAGGGAAGAGTACGAGCTCCACAACCAGCCCCCTCAGGAGATCATCTGCCATAAAACAGTGAGTGGGTTGAAAATTGTGTCTTCTGATGTCAGCTGAATTCTACAAGGTTGACAGGTGTATTAGGTTTGTGAAGCTGTTGGATGGTGACATGTGGAGTCCCCGTTCAGCCTGTGCATAGGTGAGGGCCTATGAGAGCCAGACACTGCTCATTTCCCAAGTGCTTATAGGAGTCTATCTGGCAGTGACCACTGGGGAGAGCAAAAGCAATGAGGAGAGATGTATCTGTTGTCTTCAGATCAGCCCCAGGGTCAGGGCAAAATAGGACTGTTTTAGGCAGAATAACAAGAGCAAAAAGTTAAAAGAGCAAGGTGCAAAAATCATTGAGCTATCCCAGGCAAAATCTTTGGTGACAGAAAAGTGTCAGCACAGTGTTGCAGCCACACCAAGCAGCTCTTCTGGGAGGCCACTTCATTAGCACCGGCTTTGCGCTGCCCAAGGCACGGCCAGGCGTGAGGCTGGTGCTGCTGCCTCGCACGGACGCTGCCCGTCCTTCCCAGGGGCTGTGGGGCTCGCCAAAATAATGTTGCATGTGCAAGCATGTCCTGCGGAGGCCTGTGGAGGGATGTTAATGGCTGTAAGACTTGTCAAAGTCTAATTAGTTGCTCACAGAAGAGAGATTTCAATTTTTTGGCCGAATCTTTTTCTTTGGAAAGATCCCAAACCCCTGCTTCCTGGGAGCCTGCCTTAGCTGTTAAATCCGCAAAGGGCTGCTCCATGGGATGACAGATTTTATTTTTAATTTTTAAAAAATAATATTCTGCCTTACAACGGGATTTTTTTTCAAGGTTAAATAAATGATAATTAGAGTTGTGGATGTTGTAGCCCAATCAGTTGTATGGGATGTTTCCTTGCTGACCTCCCTCCTGGCAGCACCAAGGGGAGGGAATTCATATATCACTGCAGAAAGCTTAAGCAGAGTCCCCTTGAAGCATTATGAAAATTGCTGTGCGCAGCTATTTTGTTTCTGAAAGACAAATTCTGTGCAAAGGTAAGAGACAACAGGTGAGGGGTTTGCTGTCCAGACACAGTGCTGTTGTGGCAGTGCAGGTCCGTACATTGGTACCTGTACACTTGGTGAGAACATCAGGTGAGCATTAGCCAGTCCTGTCTCCTCCTGCCCTGCAGCCATAGATAAAGAAATTTAGATAAAGAAGTGCACAAATATACTTATGCAAAATCCCAGGCACTATAGGCTTGTACTGAGATTCATTAGTCCCACATATACTTTAAAACCACAAGACTAGCCCTTCTGGTATTTTCACCCCAATGGCTGCTGATGGCCGAAGTCCCAGAGCCTCATCGGATGAGTGAGACCTACCTGAGGCTCGAGCGCCCCAGACCTGCCGTGAATGAAGTCAGCTCATGCAGGAAGCTGGGACAAGTCTGCCCTGCAGGGTTCATGATCTAAGGCTAGGTGGTCTGAGCTCACAGACTTTCAGCTGGAAGGAAAATGGTTACAACTGCTCTGATTCCCTCTCAGCGCAATAAAATAAGGAGAAAGACCATATCTCCTAGTTCTGTTGTCATTTGTTAATATCTCATCCTTCACACATTTCTTTAATCATTGGAGGGTATTTGCAAATATTTAAAAATGCTTTCTCTTCCTTCAGGAATTTTTATATTGGGTTTTATAGAAGGTTTATAATAGAGCAAATAACAGTTTGGATGAAATTCTGGGAATTCTTCTGTAGTGCGCTTCAGCATGATAATCATTATGAGATTGCTTCCCCACTGCTTGCTTAATGCAGCTGTCCAAGTTTTGTATTTACTGGGAATCCAATTTGTTTTAAGAAATTAACAAAACAAATACTTAAGTACTGTGCTGAACCTATCGTAAAGTTTTTATTCATTGTGGTGAGAAAGAAAAAAGCATTATAGTGCTCATGGAACAGCCTTTGAAGCCACATTTATGAAATTGAATCCCTACCAAAATAATTTGCTCATGTTAATACAGATGCCGTATGGTATTGCAAAATTATTCTATTGTTTTTGTCTCCAAACTGTGTCGAACTTTGCTGTGGCAGTGGTCTAATATCTGCTCAGAGAGGCAGTCTGACTTCTTGATTATAGCAATGATGGCCCTGATCCACAGAGATGCTGATGGGAACTGTGTGGTCCTCAGATATGATTGCATTATTTATGATCCTCAAAGGAAGGAGCACCCTGGCAGTTGCAGACAGGGCTGCTGAGTCCTCCCATCCTTTGCTGTAGCCCAGCACATGAGATCATTTCTGTGCTCTTCAGGGCAGGCACTGTTAATCCCTGTGATCTCAGACACTGTGGCATTGCTCCTCTGAATGTCCTTTGCTTAAAAGCACAGGGATAAAAACAGGTCTTTTGCATCTCTGGTCGCAGGAGCACTGTGCGTCTTGTGCTAGGCTTTCCAGCTCATTCCTCTCTCAGTGCAGCCTCTGGAAAACTTCCTTCCTGCAGCTTAGTTGTGACTTCTAACTGCAGCAGGTCCCGGTGACTTGCTGTGCTGGGAGCTGTTGCAATCCCCTCCTTCAGTCCCAGGACCTGCTCCTCCAGGTACCGGCTCTGTTCTCTACGTCCTTGCTCTCAAAATAGTGGAGATCTGGGTCTTTTGTTCATTTGCACTTGTAAGATCAGTTTCCCCCCAGAATACACAGTCCTTTACTACCAAATTCTGAGTTCTTTCTGCAGGATAACTCGTGTGATCAGCCACCACTATTTTTCAGAGGTACCTTCTAGTATTTTTAAAAATTGCAGTTGTAATTGTGCTCCTGCTAGTATGAGTAACAGACATTGAACATGAAACACAGGTGCATCTGTGAAGCTTGTTGGTTGTTCCTGTTTGGGTTTTTTTTTTTTAAGGAGAGCAAAAACTTGTTAATGGCAAAAATTCAGAGTTGAAAGGTAATACCTCATACCAACTCTCATCAAGTTTTGTTCAGGGTAGACAGTGTGTGTTGGATCTCGCAGTCCTCCATGCCACTGGATGAGCCTGCTCAACTTGCCAGCACCGAGTCTGTACCCAGCGGGTTACATTTTTCTGTACTTGGCAGCCCATGTTTTTATTTAACTTTTCAAAGCTTTTGTTTAAAAAAACCCAACCACCAAACCTCAATGTTTTGCCTAACACATGATCTTATACCTTGTACCCTCGCTTCATTATGGGTACCCCTGCACTTTGCCAGGCAACTTTATCTGTGCACTGGACTCCATTTTTAAGAGTGTAAACAATAATGTGTGAGGCAGGAATGAGCACAGCACATTTTTGAAGAGTCCTTTAATTCTCCCTCAGACATTCTCTAGGCTGTGGTTTCAGAATGCGGGCCCTGTGCCAGGGAAATTTTCAAGGCATGTTCACAGAGTCCCTACTGCACCCCACAGTGGGTGCAGACAGGTGGGAGGCTCACAGGAGGACGTCGCTGAAGCACAAAGCTTGTTTAAATCTGTGATGGCAACAGGTGACATTTTCTTTAGGGAAATGATAGGGCCAAATGAAGGATGTGTGACTGTTGATCTGGCTTTGCCTTCTGGGGAGGAGAGGAGTTTTGGGGGGCTTCTTTTTTGCTTCTCACTTCACAGGGCAGGAGAGCACGTCCTGGCCCCTGGGGACAGCCAGCTGCGATGTGGTGGGGTTGCATTTCTGGTAAAATTTTTTGAGTTTTCACCTCCCCCCACCTTCCTTCCCCACAGTGATGCAAACTGCATTAGGCTTTCCAGCTGTTTGTTGTTTTACAGCTAGAAAATCTTCAATGGGCAGTGAAAGGACAAAAAAGATGTTTTGATAATGAGATGTCTAGCTGGTTTTCTGAAGCTGGGGCTTTAAAATCTTTCTTAATCTGATGGATGAGTGTCTGATCCAGAATAGCTGAATATCAGATAATTCCCATGCCTGTCCATTAACCACTAAGAGTGAAAGAGCTGAACACACTTTAGTTTAAAATGAAGCACAACTTGCCTTACTTCAAACTTATTTCAGTGATGTGGACGTTACACTAGCACTGCTGGGTCTGCAAATACCCATGACTTATAGTTTGGTCAAATTGCTTATATGTTTGTTTACACCGATTTGCTTATATGTGTTGTCTGTGTAATCTTTTGCAGAGTTCACTCCATCTCCTTGGAGAAACTCACAGTTCAAAAGTTTCCTCCCCATGACTCTGACAGTGATGCAATCCTCCTCGATAGGGCTGCTGAATAACTGTCTTGCTGCATTGTGTGTCGGATGCAAGCAGCAGGCAGCATTATTTTAAAAGACTTAAATTAGCAGATTTTATTTACCACACTAGTATTCTCACAAGGCATCTCACTTCTATCTAAAAGAGTTTTAAATTATCAGCTTTTATTTATCACAATGGTATGCTCCTGATTTATCACACTTTCCTGTATGTTATTTACTCAGACCAATATGGCATAAAAATAGCAGTGTAATATAGAGAACTCAGAAACACTCCTGAATTTTCCAGAAACGGGGGAAATTGAAAACAGTTGAAAATATCAAAGAAATGTTAACTGATATAACTTTTGGGTGTACTTTTGGCTGTATATGCTATTGTACGTAATCAGGACAAGAGGACCTAATTTAACAGCTTTGCCAGTACTTAGGAAAGCAGGTTTTGAATTAATTTCTAAAATGTAAGGCTACTGCAGCTGTCTTTAAGTCTCTAAGTTAAAGATAAACCAGTTGCAAGACAAACTGGTAGAAGCTTTCAGGCTTTGTGTCATTCAGTAGACTGTTGTTTCGGATGTCATTTCAGTTAAATCCCTGTGTAAAAATAATTTAAGAGTATCTCATTTTAGTTTTTCATCTCTGTGACTGCTTCACTTTTTTCTACTTACAGAAACATCAAAAGGAATTCAGGCTCACTTGGTCATAGTCTGGACACCACGTTTTTATAGGAACAAAGAAAGATGTGGTGTGCCCTTCACACATGTTCCTATTAAAAATTTACTAGGTAAGTTTCAACATCTTTCAATTAATAGGCAGATTTTAAGGCCTTTGTAAGTAGTACAGTAGTAGTAAATGCCAGTTGATATTTTACAGAAATATTCCAAATAAAAATACCATTTGATTGCAAGGGGGAGCAGAACCTCCAGGAACATATCTTCATTTTTGGTAGTTTAGTCCACAGTAACAAAAACCACATTGTACCAATCAGATATTTAATGAGCCTCTAACTCCATTTCTACCTTATCCCAAAGGTATAGCAAATAGTGCTGCTTTTTTAAAATATCAAGAAAACATCATTTGCTCTAAAATGTCCCTAAAAGCAGGTCTAAATTGCCAATAAAGGCTAGGTAATTGTATCAGCATGGATCAGAAAGCATTTCTCAGAACTGATGAAATAGTTTGCAGTATTGCAGAACCTGAATGATGCTCTCTGTACATTACACTGGAAATATCAGAGACTGGTCTCAGTTTAATTTGCTCATACTGTGTATTTTGGATTCTCAGGAAATATTTCTCCCTAATGTCATTCTATTTTTCTTTAAATGTAATTTGTTTGGGAAAATTCAGATGATTTCTGCAATCTAGGTTTCACTTAGAACTTTTTGTTTGTTTGTCAAGTGTAGAATACTGTTTTTCCAAGAAAATTGCATGTTTGAAAATTCTCAAATCCTGTATTCCTTATTGTATTCAAGATTTTAAACATTTCAAATTTGAAAAATAATAATTCACAAGATTGTTGCCCAGCTTATCAGTTCTGCCTCAGTAGTTATATAATCATTTGACAACCAAACACACATACAGTATAAATATTTAAGAAAAAGTAAATTCCATTAAGCTGCAGTGTGATAGATGCAGTAGTAGGTACTTATCTTTGAAATATTAAACTCTAGACATTTATATCCATACAAAAAAGAGTTTCCTGCCATTTGATGAGAATTATGTGCCTGGCACTAATAAAATATTAAACTCCAATTTAAAAGATAAGTATCTTACCCACTTTTTTCATAATAAAACATTTTACAGTGCATATGAGAGCTAATATGCATCAGAATTTCCATACAATACTGTATTTACAAACTTTTATGAAAGTTTTGTGTCTGCATTTATTAGTTGCTGCCTCTATTTAAGCACTTATTATTTCATATAATGACATTGTGTGTTTCAATAATGCATGATAGAAGGTGCACAAACAGGCTTTATTTTTTGTAGCGGAGTTTTCTTTTGTTACAGGCGACTGCTGCTAGTTAATTAAATGTAGATAGCCCCTGAAAATTGCATTATCCTTTTCTGTCCCTATTATATAAATTAATGTCAAACTGATGCAATGTTTCATGTTTAAAATAATAGATACATGTGTTAAAAATTATAGCCTGCAGTTTTCTTATTTGACAATGCATTATTTTCAACTGGAAATGTCAGTTTCTAACCTTCTGCCAAGAATATTTTGTAAAGGGCAGTAAGTAATAAGTGTTAGTTATCAAATATAGTGTCTTTTGAAATTTGAACAATACTATGTGTGGAGGAAAAGTCATAATATATAGTGTTTCTATTTCAAAAATAATCTCATAAAATGAAATGATCAACAGATGGTTACCACTAAAAAGAGAAGAAGTTCCTTTGAATAAAGAAAAGTCACTTTTTCCAGCAGGTGATTTTCAGAGTGTTACCTGCTTTGTTTTCAGCAAGTGACTCCTTTTGCATTTTCTTTTCCAACTCTTTATATAAAAGGGTGAGTGTTTTTAAAAAAAAAAAAAACAAAACCCACACAGACAAAAAAGAAATTGAGTTTATCTCAGGTATCATCCCATGAAGTCATCTGAAAGCTGCAAAGCATTAATGCATTTGTCAATGTCCTATCAAACTCCATGATCTCCCAGCTTTGCTTCACTACCTTAATTGAACGATATCGTATTGATTTCATTAAAATAAGCTATACAGTTAGGGGCTTTTTTTCCTGTTCCCATAATTATCTATTCTTACAATTTACAAAAATATTTCATTAGACTCTTTCTACTATGGCTTTTTGTATTGTGATCAATGTCAGTAGACAACTCTTCCTTTTTTAATTACTGAACTGGGTGATTAGAGTTAATAAGCTATGAGATTTAAATACTGCCATTTCAAATAAACAAGAAAGGACTTAGAAACCAGAACAAAAGCTTTCACTGAACTCGGGTACAACAAACTCTGAGAGATATGTGATAGAAGTGATTTAGTATATGACTTGCTGTAAAGAAGAATTCACCTTGTTACTTTAAACCAGGAAGATCCACCAGAAGGTTTTCAGGGTTTGAGATATTCTTTTAAAAGGTGCAGTTTAAAAACTCCTATATTTTCAGATCACAAAGGTCTTCTATTTATATTTTCCACTTTCCAACTGAAGAGACAGTTGTGCTCTCATAAAAATACTTTATAAACAGACAGCTTTAGTTTTCACTTTTCTTCTGTAAAGGATACCCTCCCTGCTCTCAGAGGCAGCAGTTTTACACAAAGCCATCAGCTTCTTCTAAAAATGGTGTTATGAAGCAGAAAACCTTTCTTTGTATATGTAGTCTATAACATTTAAGATACGTAATATGAACTTGGTTTTGGGTTAAAAACTAAAAAATACTTTTTTTTAGAACAGCAGGTACATAGTGGTGTAACAAGGAAAGTTCCTTCCATCTTATACTTCTACCTGCAAATTCTGTCCATAGAGATGGCAAGGTGCAAACACATATGCACTTATGCACAAGTAATAACTTTACTGGCTTGTTTTTAAATAGATTATGTATTTTATTCTGAGTAATATTTAGTTACTTGTGGGAGGGATGAATTTTTTAAATTTCAGGTGAACTTTTCATTAATGTCCCTACATTTCTATTTTCACTCTTTTCAGGTGGTGTCTATTAACATTACAGTGTTTTTGTAAACTCTTTAAAATAATAATAAAAAAAACCCTGTTATGATCACAAAGCTGGGAAAGTGGTGCCTAATTATAGCCAGAATAAACTGCACTTAATATCTATCTGTTGTCAACAAAGCAATTTGCCATATGATACCTTTAAATCCTTTCCTTAAATTATTTTTCATACAAATTATTTTAAATTATTATATTTAAGAGTCCATTCAAAAGAGCTGATGAGTCTGCCTTTCAAAAAATTAAAAATTAAAAAAAAAAAAACAAAAAACAAACAAGTGGAGAGCTAAATCCATGTTACCAGGATCAGGATTTATTTGTGGTTTTTTTCACAGAGGTCTCAGTGATCACTTTTCTGACAGTCCCTAGCAGCACAATATTTTGAAAGCAGCGTGTGCTGGTTGTCTGCATGATTTTATTAGCGCGGCTGCCCAGCGCTCTTACAAGGTTACGCGGCTGCTGCCCCCGGGTGCTTCTCGTGTCCGCAGTGCAGTGGGGCGAGGGCCTTCTCCTTCCCAACGGCCCCTGGATGCTGAAAGGGAGCAGTGGGAGAGTGGGGAACCTCAGCAGCTGGGGCCGCTACCGCTGCTCCCCAGCACTGTGCGGGGCTGCAGAGCGGTGCCGCCCTGCGTGGGATGGGACCCGGTGGGCACCCTGGCTTCCGTGCAATCCCTCCATGGACTGCATCCTTCACGTCTCAAGGGCTGCTGCCTTGGTCTTGCAATTGGGAAATTTTCATCTCTACTCTTCTTAAATCTTTTTGCAGTGAGAGATTTCAAGCCAAATGTGTTTCCGCACACTTTTCTTGAGAAGGCAGATTTACATATGCATTAGGTTCATTTTATCAGAATACACACACAGCAATGACACATCTCATTGACAATGTGCTGTCTGATGGATAACTCCATACAAAACACATATTTGAAGGGAAAATAGGAGGAGGAATAGGATTAAGAGTCTCTACATAAGTGACATCATGTTTTGTGAAGATGAACTGCAGGAATGTCTTGCCCTACTTCATATTTTTGGATTATTCAGAGATCCAACAAGTGTTTTGCAAGTGTCAGAAATTCACCGCTGTGCAGCATTATTATACAGAAGCTACCGGGGCCAAGTTTGTGCATGCCTGAAAACATTATATGCTTTATTTAACAATGAAATGATAAATAAAAAAAAAAAAAGTACTTGGATTTTGCCTGCTCCCACAAACTTTGATTTTCAGTGCCACACCTCCACATTGGATTAATTCCATGTCCAGACAGTGCAGTGTTGTGGTTTTGTCTTTCAAAGGTGGGCAGCAGTGTTTAAATATTGTGGTTTTAATTGTGTCCTGAGACATGGGGAACAACCGCGTTGCATTTCCATCCTGGAGGGCTGCCGCGGTCTGTCGGCATGTCTCTCCTGCCAGTCTGCCGTCCGGCGCTTTGCTGGGCTGGAGGGAAGCAGAAGGGGAGCTGGGACAGCTTTGGTCACAGTGGTCACTTGTCAGCTTTATAGGATGTCAGTGACTAAGAGATGTGGAAGGTTTTAGGTGCTGAAGTGTACGTGCTAACATTCCTGCCAGAGGAACATACATATACAGCTGGCCATCCTGCTTACTGCACTGCACAGGTTTCTTCCTACTTTCCTTCTTTTCTTTCTTTCTGTTTCCTGATTGCAATAATTTCTAATACTTTAAAATATGTGTGGCTCTGACCCGATGGACATAGTTCCTTCTGTAGGTCCATGGAAAAAAGAATATTTAGTTAAAGAGGAAAAGTATAAATATAATGCAGTGATATTTCTAGGAGAAGATGCATTGCTTCTGGGATTTATCGAGGATGGATAGGGGCAGCAACACCTCCAAATCAAAGAGCTGCAACCCTAAAAAGTTGTGATATCAAGCTCAGTTACCTTTTCAGTTTTTTCTCTATGTCTGATAAAGGATGATGTTCATAATAGTTTATTTTTTGCTGAACAGAGATGCTACCCATCCTGTGCCAGGTCTACAGAATGGAAATTTCAGATCTCTGCTTTGTGGTAACAGTGTTTTCTGTGGAGACACTCAGGTCTATGGCTTCACCATCGCAGATGACCTGAGCTGTGCCTACACTGCTCATTCCAGCTGGCCATAAGTGAGTGAAAGCTTACACAGAAATGAACTCCAGTACAATTTTACCTTGGGAGTGAAAAATGCTTGGAGTCTGTCTCAGCTTGTTCATTTAATGTCTCAGTGAGATAGTACATGTCTTTAAATTCCTACCTCAGGTTTCCCCTCTATAAAATGGGACAATAATACTGTCTTTGTGCCTTTCAAGGAGAGTCTTCTAAGGATCTGATAATAAACGTCAGTGATGTACTTTAGAGATCCTCTAAGGAGTACCCTGTGGAAGGATACTATGAATTATTGACTTTCTTGCTGGCCCACTCTCTAGCACACTTCCACACCCCTGAAATCCCTTAGAAACAAGGTGCTGGCACCACAGTTTTAAACTGCACTGGCACTGTTTATGCAAATCTAAGCACTTAGGTACCCAGCTACAAATATATACACATATATATATATATATATATATATATATATATATGTATATATGTAAGTTGTGACCTGGCTTTCATGGGAAAGTTGGCTAGTTGTGTATTATGCAGGCAGATTAAACCCAGCTTTTACCGATGGGCAGAAATAGAAACCTGCCCCAAAAAAACAGCCCAGTTAAAATGAGGATGGAGTACTGGCTGTGATTTGAAATGTATCTAATTCTTGGATGCTGTGTAAAGCCCCATTAGCCCACTAGGGATCTGGGGGACTTCCAACACTAGGAAGAACCATGGTAGCAAAATGATCCACATACTTCATCCCCTGGGGAGGTGGGGGAGAGTGAACAGAGATGACAGATGTTGCTCATGTCTATCAGCAAATGCTGGAGAGGGTTGTGGCCCCATCGCTAGGAGCACCTAAGATACTACAGAGCTTTGATTAAGACTTATTGTTTCTGATTTGGGGGTGTGGGGGTGGGCAGTAGCATAGCAGACACCTCGGAGGCTGGCTTCAGGGTGGGACTCAGAACTGTCATCAGCATGTCTCCAAAGATTTGTCACCAATGGTTGACGAGAGTGTTTAGGACCTCTCCAAATCACCTGTGTAAGTGCCTGTGTGTTGGTTTGCAAGAAGAACAGAGCAAAAAAATTTCATTTGAATCCTCTTTTATACTTGTATGTGTGAATATAAGTAAATATAAATATTTTATACTTCTGTGCATGAACAGAGAATTGGCAATGCTAAAATATTGTTGAATTCTTCTTGGCTGAACTAAGCAGTTCACACAGAGGAAGAAAGGTAACAAAAACTTCCAGAAAATTCCTGAGTGTTTCACCCCCACGTTTTCCTTTTCCAAGTATGTCATTTCACTGTCTCTGTTCAAAGAGCTTCCTCCTAATGTTTTCAAAACAGAAAATGTGTTTTTTCACTTGACTTTGTTCTGAATTTTCCTTCTTTTTTGTTGTTTTGTTTAATTTCATTTACTTTTAATCTAAATGAAAATATGGTTTGAAATAGTGTCCATCCTCAAAGGATTTCTTTTGTAATCTTCCAGTTTACCAACAGTTTTGGGGAAAAAAAGGATTGTCTTCACTCAATTGCACTTTGTTTTATTGTTCTAGACCTGTCATGGAGAAAAAAAAACCTCATTTACAAGCACAGTTCAGTACAGACCTGACCTGTGACAGCTCAAGGCTTCTCAGCCACATATGCAAAATGCAATATTTCTGGGCAGGGATGCCAGCTCAGGGCTAAGTTGGGGTCAACCATTCCTGCAGAAGAGAGGGAATAGGGAAGAGCTGAAGACAGCATGAAGAGGCAGGAGAAATCCCTGATGAGGGAGTCCAGCAGCATTGGCTGCCCTCCCAGCATGAGGGAATGGGAAAGGCTGATGATGGGATACTCATAAAAGCTGTTGCCATAAAACCTGGAGTGCCAGGTTATGGGGTGTTGTAACCATCTCCAGCATTCTTTGACACCTGTACTTGTGCTAAACTTTGGATAGGGGGAGAACAAAATGATCTCTGTGTCTCTTGTAAGATACAGCCTTGATTTTTAGGTGGTGATGTTATCTACCTTCCTTTATTATACATTTTTAGAAGGCTGTATATGACTTTACCTTGGTCTCTCTGCTGCTTGTAGGCAGTACTCAAGGGAGAGTTTCTTCCTCCTTATTGTAAAAGTTGATTCTGGAAAACAGAAATGGATTGGAGGAGGAATCACAAACTTATCAGCTAGAGGGGGGTTTAAGGGTAGATATTTGGGTTTTGATTGTTCGAGATACTTGCACATGACAGGTTGGCCTTGCTGGACTGGCTTGTATGAGAAATCTGTTAGGCATTTATGGGTGCTCTTGCCTTCGAGAAGATGACAAAATGATCGTAGTCCATTAAAGACAGTCTAATATACCTTGAGGTTAACTTACACACTGGTGATGAGTATGAAAATTTCCATAATTGTTTGGCAAGTATCCTCTCTATTTATGTAGCCAACTATTGATATTCATAGCATAAAAACTGGTTATTCACTAAAACCCCTGTGCAATCAATCACTGATACAGTCTATCAAATGTCTCAGTCAGCCTGTAGTCATTACTGTCTTTTTTTTTTTTTTTTTTTTTTATTTTCATTTGGAGACGTTTGGGATGACTCAATTTCTCTAATCTTGTAGCATTCTCTCTGTCTTTAGAGGGGAATTTGTAATTGTTGAATTATTCTTGGCCATCCTTCATTCGGAATTTATGTTGTAATTTCAGCAAAACCCAGACCTTGTACGGCAGTTTTCATCTTTTTCAAGGCTGCTTCTATTTCTTGAAATGCTGGAGGGTTTCCAATTATTCCTTCTGGTCGCTTTGGATGTGAATTGTAACAGATCATCCCAGAGTCGTGGTTCAACATTGTTAAGCTTATCAATATAAATATAATGTTAGACCCTTTTTAGATAATTGGGGCTAGGTGTGAAAATATGACCAATTTATGCATAAATTGGTCCTACACTTGTCTTTTTTCCCTTATCAGAAAGAATCTCATCATGAACCAGTTTCAGACTGTTCCTTGTCAGGTCTTCTTCTATACCTGTTAACGGTTGATTAGGTTGCTATATCACATTTCAATACCTGCTTAACCTGATGCCAGTCAACTATGCAAACAAAATTCATTAAGGCAAACAGACATCTCTGAGATGGAATTTTAAGGCAAAAAAGAAATTAAAAAAAAAAAAAAAAAAAAGGGTGATACATCAGGTACTACTGTATGAAACAATGATGCCTTATAAATCTGTATATTGGAAGAGCAGTCAATCATAGGTAAAACTGAAAATGAGGAATGAGGTAACAAGCCGAGGAGCCTTTACACCCACCCCTTCATGCCTGCCTGTGTGTGAGAGTTTCTCTGCCAGACACATGTGCACGACGGAGGGCACTTTCAGGGGGCAGCTGAATATGCAGCCTTACTGGTTTATGTCCTATTTCCAGTTGGTCTTTGCCATAGTGTTTCTTAAAGTAGTTTATCTTTTTCACCATGCTTATTATGTTCATAGGAGTCTCGTTTGTAGCCTATCATTATGGTGAAGTGAAGTTTAAAATTACACTGGGAGCCTGCTTAAGGACCATCATGTAGGTCCAGGGAGAGGGTTTATCCAGCCTGCTCAGACCTGACTCAGCCCAGGCACTCCATTATTCATGTTGACCAAAGCAGCTCGTCGAGAGAGCTTGCACAGGCATGGGGCAGTGCTGTGGTCCCCACGTCAGTGTTCTGTGCTGGAGAAGGGACATCAGCCAGGGAGGCTGCCCAGCCAGCTGCTGCTGCTGGACTGGGCTCCAAGGCTCTGGGCAGGGACACAAAACATGCCAGAGGGAAGGGTGAGGGAGGAGTGAGAGAAGGATTTACCTGGTAAATTATGCTTCCAGAAATATTATGAATAAGAGGGTTGGAGCAGGAAAAACTTTGCATTCAAACACATTATTTCTGGGATTTTTTAGTGAGTGTACTTAGAGCAAGGTAAGTGCATTGGAAAACTTATTTTCATACTCATCGAGTGCCTGTTTTGGATTTATGGTTTGATGTCTGTAAATACCTTCGAAAGAAAAACTGCATTTATGCTGGTAATGTCTAGTCTTTTGGTTTAATATATAAAATGAATGCCATCTATAACAGATAAAACTATAACAGATAAAAACTGGATTGTGAAAGAGAGGGTGTCCCTCCATGTGAAAAGACTAGAAATTGTTACTTCTTACAACAGAATCACAACAGCTACTTGTCCCTTGTTGGAATACATCTATTTTACCCCCTCCCTTTCTACCTTTGGAGAAGAGGGAATTGGGATTGAATTCGTCTTGCTTCTAAAACATCTATAGAAAAATATCAAAGAAGTCATATACTCAAACGGTTCCTGTTCTTTTAGACTTTTTCTGTTCAGGGCTTAGCATGTTTTAATGATTTGTGCTGAAAGGCATAATTACCTTCTCCTTAATACTAGTCCTTTTTGGTCAGGAAAGAGGGTTGTTTGGAAATATGATTACTACCAAGTATGTTTTGGTGGCTATGGTAAAATTCAAGAGCCGAATGTTTGTTTGCATAGTTTTATTTATATAAATGATCCCATGCCTAAGAAATTTCAGCATCACCATTGTGCATGTTGCATACACGCTTAAGCCCAGGGGTACAGTTTGAAAGTCAGGGATTCATACTGGGTTGGATATTTGGTCCATGTAGTTTAAGAAAACAGAGAATCTGGTGATATGCATTTAATAGCAATATAAAAATAAAACCCAATAAAAATAATGAGAATTATATTTCTATTGGGAGAACATTAAAGTCATAATGGTGCAAATGGGCTTTGGATAATTGATAATACTGATGCAGAAAATTATTTTCAGTTCCCCCTCCTTTGCAGTAAAATACAGCTGCATTTAAAGAGGAGGAAAAAGAAATTATTTTTGTTCTGTTGGCAAACAATAAGAGGGCTTTGACCAGCATCACTAAGTAAACCTCAAAGCCACATTGAAAATGAACATGCGAGTTTGCTGCGTTGGCATCTAGAGCAGCAGCATGACTGGTTCCACCTTGGGAACTGTGGGATGGTGAAAGTATGTCGCCTCTTGGCTACAACCTTGCTGATCACTGCAAACCCGAGTAAAGGATAATCATTCTTAATCTTTGGTTTTACTGAACCAGTGTCTTGCTGCTGCTGCTGCAGTTCTGCTGCAGCTGTGGAGCAGGAGATGGCTCCCTCAGCTGATTTGCATTGAGTCTCACTGCAGTTATCTTCCTTTGGCAACACACGGCCCAGAGCCCCGGGGAAGAGGAAAATGAGGCTGTCCCATTTCTCTGCTGTCACCACTGTAGGTAATGGGGCTTCATCTGTTTAGTGCTGGGGCAGCAACTTGTAAAGGCTCTGCGGGAGGACTAAAGGATGCTCTTGTCCTTTGTGTTATTTGACGTCACTGGTTTTACTCCATCACTTGCTGAGCTTATTAACCTGTCTACATCCAGTCACCATCACAAATTAATGAGGATTTTCCATGCATGGCACCTTGAGGCATCTTCATTTACAAAGAAAAAAAACTTTTAATTGGGCTAGTGAATGGTGAGGTAGATGTGCATGATTTTGTCCTAGCTGGACTTACATGAGACCCGTCCTGTTACACAGATTCCCTGCAGCCTGTCTGTCTTCATCATAAACCACCAAAATGTGAAGTAGCAAATTTGACTAATGAAAGAATGTTTTGAATTTTATTTTATAAGAAGAGAATATTTTTGCGCTCTCAGGGTAAGTGTAGACTGAAGTGGGCAAGCGCTTACACAGCCATGGAGTAATGGAAAACAAGAGCAGGTGGCAGAAGTGCCAAAGCAAAACATATCCTATAAACAAAATGATCAAGAAAGAAATTTTATCCAGGCCAGCTGGACTGGCCAGCTATTCAGTCTGTAAAGGACAATGTTCTTCTGTTCAAGAGCTCGCCAGACTATATTTTATGCAGTGGATTTTTAGATGAAGTCTCTAAATAGTTTGTTTTCTCCAGCAAAGCAAAGGGAAGCAATAAGTCAGCATAGCTGAAATTTAAAACATAGACGTGGACTCAATAAAAAAAAATAAATCTGTATTTCTAGTTTTTTGAACAGAAATTTTGTAATTTCTTTTAATACTTATTTAGTCTTTCTGTGCTTTGGTTTCCATGACTTATAAAAGGGGTACCTCTATATTGTTTCCTGGATTGTTGCACAAATGGTTGTTGCACTGAAACTAAGATAATGTAATATTTAGAAAGTATTTTCAGATCATTGAGTAGTAGACAATTTGGAAACCTCTTTTATTGTACTGAATCTTAACTAAATCTCTAGTTTCTGTCAAAGGGTGTCTCATCATATTTTAAACGAGGTATTTGTGGTTTTGTGCTTATGAATCAGTCTGTATTGGGTTGGGTTTATAATTGAACAAGTTAAAGAAAATATTGAAAATATGTTACTTAGGCATAGCCACCAACCATAAAATAGGATAACCAATGGTGCCCCTGGAAGCGTCACTGTCATGGAGACTCATGGCATTTCAATAAGGTTTTGTTGTTGATTTTAACAGTGTAGATGGGTGTAGATTAAATGTTGTGTCTATTTTTTTTTTTTTTTTAGCTATAATATGTCTGTTGTGCTAATCATTTCAGCCATGCTTTGACAGAGGATCAACATGGTTCTTAAAAAGTAGAAAGAAGATTGGTCATGCATTACGGCATGCCAGCTCACCAATGTTATGGCCCATTTGTGGGATTTAGTTGGTATTAATAAAGGAATACATAAGGTAAGGTGTATTTATTTTTAAAATACGTATCCTGTGAGAGCAAGCTTCTGCTGGGTGTGTTATTGGTGATACTACAGTAGGGGTTTTTTTGCCACATCTACTGCTATTGCCTCTGTTATCGGTGTAAATGTACCCCAACCTTTGTGGTTGAAACTGAAAAATATACAGTATGAAGATAACTGTACATATGTGGCAGCTTTTCATCCTGGAGTGCATATAAGGTTCAGACCAAGCCATAAAGTGTAAAAAGAAAATAACGGGTACCTCATGCAAATGTCCTGCCATTTACTGGTAACGGAAAGTGAGATCTGGTTTCCCCTTACAGTTCCTAGTCGAGCTGCTTAAGGGTAACTTAGTGCTGCTGGAATTGCTGTAACTACCAAGGAATGTGATATAAGCTATATAGAGCAGTGACATTCTGAAAGGTGAATATCAAAATACCCCACCAGGTCTCTACTGTGTCCAGTACCACTGCTACAGACTCTGGTGCCGCGTTATGGACTCACAAGTGATGGCAAGTGTGGGCTGACAGATAAAGCATGGAATTTAGCACAAGGAGAAATCTGTGCTTGAATCTTACTGCAGCGTGTTATCTGACTCCATTGACTGCAGCATGTGACTGAATTAAAGTGAATGATGAAATTATGTACAGTCGTTTTCATAAGCAGAAGTCAGTTACAAAGTGCTTCCAGATGTATGTTTAATGTATTTCTGTTTTATTATGGTGTCTATTTGATGTACGTGGTACTGACTAAATGGTTAAAAACACTGCAATGTGTACAGAAGTATATTGTACTCAATTTTTTCCAAAAGTGTCAGTGTTGATAACTAAAAACTGAAATACTGCAATCTAATCAACAGCGCTTTTATGGGCCTATGAGCATAGGCTTTTAACATTTGGGTAACTCTACTGTTTGTAGACATAAAAATAAATGGCCCTAAAATTATTTTAGGATTGTAGGTTTAATATAGGGAACTAGATAAAGCTACAAAAATAAATCAGAGTAGAATTATTTCTGGCATCACATCTGCCAGGCCCATCAAGAAACAGATATTTTACATGCCTGCTTCATGGGATTCAGGAAACCAGCACTCTGCTCAGCTGGATTGGTCAGGTGGACTCACAGAATTTATCTCCTTGGCTCTCTATTTTCTGATATCTTATTTTATAGCCTACAGCCACACCATTCTGGTTTAAGATCCTATCAGATGTCACAAACCACACTGTATCCAGAACGGCCAATACTTAAACCCTTCAAGTCTAAGCATAGGAAATATTGTTAGAGAATAGGTGGGTATCACTCTTCTTTCAGAATTTGTAATGGGCAAATGCTTCATCACACTGTTATCAGACACTGCATGTTGTAGGCACTTGGTTATGGCTAATACATAAAACTGGCATTTTGACTCTTAAAGATATGTGACCAGTTTTCTAAAGGAAGAACATTAATCTAAAAATCTTAGCTTCATCTGAATTTCTGTGTTAGGTTTTATTTTGTCCTACCTAACATTTCTACAACTAATGCAGTTGCATATGGTGCATTTTCTGTGTTCAACACTGTAATATAGAGTCATGCTGAAAGTTACTTGGCTCGGTGTCACAGTCCCCTGGAGTCCACAGTAGTGGACTCTGACTGCGATTGTCTGGGGAGCCAAATTTATCTCGTATAGAGAGCCAGATTCTGATAACAGTGGCTGACCATAGTCCAGCCATTACACTCAACCCTCAGCAGTACTCCCACAGGTGATCGTGAGAAGTTTTCAAAAAGATCAAAGTTTGAAGCATATGGTTTTAGGCAGTGACTAAACTTCTGTTCATAAACATTATTTATTCCTGGAATGCATGATCATTACATTTCTTATCACTCAGTGGGATAATATTGCATATTGTTTGCCTTTTGTTTTCTTCTTTAACCATCTTTTCTTTTCTTTTTTTTTTTTTTTTTGTGGTGCCTTTTTTTCCTTTACTCTTTCCCTTCTACACTTCCTCAGGGAGCAAATTCTGATTCATCTCAGGAGAACTAACTTATCACTTCTTCTTATCTGCTAATACTATTAGCAATTAAGTAGGTAATGTTAACATGTATACAGTGATAATTGACCCTAATTAGATGAAAGAGGCTACGGCAAGGGTGAAAAATTCAGTTCCTCGCAGGTGGTGGTGTAAGAATTTGGTTTTGCAGGCACAGAAGTCCAACGAGTAACCATTTCTAGCAAGATAATGTATAGAGATTTCTCTGTCACGTCTTAAGACTTTTTAAAATTAAAATTAGATTTCTAAAGAGTTTGAAATGTGAGTATATTGGATGGGCCTGATTTGGTCCAATGTCATAATGCTTTAGGTTGCTGCTATACATAGATTAGGGTGTATTTAAAATGCATCTGTTTTAAATTACCCATGTAAATAATAATTTCTGAGCTCAGGAGTGGTCACTATGAAAAGAACAATTGGGCTATTTACTCTGATTTAATTACCCTTGTAGTGAATGGTTCCTAATTCTTCAATTTGTAAAAGATCCCAAAGTTTGCAGTGCTCTATGAAGCTGTACTTAGTAGTATGTTTGAGGAGCACACACAGTGGTGTGCACAATGATTCCATTTCCATTCCATTCACACTGAATAAGCCCCACGATTCTCTTTTTTTTTTTTTCTTTCTCTTTTTTCTTTTTTTCTCAGAGGAGCTCACAAGTTCAGTGTCTGTTAATTTGCTTGGGAAATTTAATTCATTTTCACCAGGAAGTTATTCTTAGTACACTGGCTTCCCCTCTACTGTGCAATTCACCAGATGTATTCAGTAGTTGTTTTTTTTTTTTCTTCCTGACTTTTGAGGACAGGCAGGAGGAAAAGAGTGGGAACTGGAGGTGATAATCCCCTTGGGTTACTCACAGCTGGAGATGGGACAGCAGAGCAATGCACCAAGCCTCTGAGCTGAGAAGGAGAATCTGATTTCCAAGAGCCCAGTTTGGTCCTTAAAGCTCCCAAAGCTGATGGCTTGAGAGTGAAGCGGAAACCTCTGTCCCAGGGAAGACCAGTTGAGTCACTGGGATTTGGTTCATTGTCCCTTCATGGTGCAGAAAGGCTACAGGAGTATCTGGGTGAACTGGGTGGGATGAATGAGGAGGTCGGCCCATGAAATTTGTGGCCCTAAACCCTGTAGAGGTTTACAACACAACCCTGTGTGTTTTAAATCTGTCCGTTGAACCTCTCTGCCTTGCCAGAGACTTTTCTTCTTTACTTGAGAGGGCCAAAGCTTATTCTCCTTGAATTCAGTGGACTAGTGGGATGAGCAAAGTGAATCAATACACAATGCAGTATGAATTTAATATATGTAAGCTGCACTGCATTTTTAATCAGCTATATATTTATTGTAGTGAAGAGTAACAAATTACAGTACCACTAGCACACAAAAGCTTATGGCATTCCATTATTCTTAATTAATAGGTAAATGCAAGCCTTTTTTATTTATACTGGAGGAGAACTTGTTACTAATTCGGTTGCAAATGTATCTGTAAAAAGGGAAAAAATGTATATCTATTTATTTTGCTAGTTTAATAATAGAGCACTCATTCTTTCCTCTTAGTTTTTGATTGTTACTTGGTTTGCAATCAAATATCAGAATACTGGTTTTGCATATATTTCAAAGACATTCACTCTTTAATAAGGAATACAAACCTCTTTGTAGCAAATAAACAAACAGAAAAACTAATAAAAAGAATCTGGAATCTAAAATGAACACTGGAAGCTATAATATAAGTACAGGTTCCCTGGGTCCTTTTACTTAGAATCTGCTTCACAAATCCATCACAGGAATGATCAGTAGATCATTATGAGAAAAGTATAAATGCAGATAATATATATTGTTGATCCATTCAGTGGTCTTCCTTTCCTTCCATGTAGGTCAGCAGACAGACATAGGTCTCGACAAAACCTAGGAGTCTTCATTTGGAGCTTCTTCATTAATTCTAGGGAGGTGAAACCAACTGTGTCAAGTAATTTTTATCCTTTAACAGAATTTAACTATTCTTTAATTAGCAATTACAGTCTTCGCATACTTTCCATATTAAGATCACAAAGCTCTTGGGAAAATTTAAAACTGAGTCTTAAAACCCAGAAATTTATATTTAATATCTTGAATTTTGGTTTAGCATCCTAAATAGAAAGAGTCGCTCCCATGTGGTATCAGTTGGAATTGGGAAAGATGCTTCACTGGATGTTATATGATTTGGAAGATGCTATTAAATGAGAAATAAATAGAAGTCTCTTAATATTTAATTTTAGTTTTATTAGTTACAGGTAGTTCGACAGACTTTGATGAACACCATGAGAATGTGCTCTTAACATAGTCATGATGGAGACCTGATGCTCTAACAGAGAATGACATGAGAGATCTTCTGAAGGTAAGCAGTGGAATAATTTTAATTCTCAGAGCAGAATATGGAGGTGGGTCAGAATTTGTGCTTCTTATGTGTCTTGGAAATTGTATGTTAATACCAATGACCAAAACTTAGATCTAGGTCTTAAAATTCTTATAGTCTCCATCTTTGAAACATTTGAGTATTTATGCACTGAGCTATAATGATTTTCCATAGGATACTGCTGGTGGTGGACTAAGTCGTGGTAGCTGCCTGAAATAGCCCATTTCCTTCTAATACTTCTCAAAACCTGATGTGTTTTTTGTTTGTTTGTTTGGTTTTTAAGGCTGTCTTTCTAGGCTGCTTTATTTTGTACAGAATCTCATTGCTTGAGAGAAAGGATATACTGCCAGAGATGCTTAGAGAAGGTCATTTTTTTTATGGATAGGGAAGTGTGGGGCACTTACTATTTTTTAAAGTAATCCTTAAATATCTTAACCTGTCTCTCCTCCTCTGTGAGGAATAGATGGCTAAAGGATTGCAGTCCTTACAGGGTAGAACACCACTGTTTGGTTAGGAGAGGCTTGTTTAGTCATTTTGTCTGTGTGGTGATGGTGAAACTTTACTTAAAGTAACATCACATATAGCAAACAAAATATGCAGCCCTCTCCTACTGAGCTTTCCCAGACTTACTGCTTTCAGTAAACTTAAAAAAAAAACACTGCAAAACTTGATCAAGAACTGATAATTGAAAAGATGACATGACCTAATTTGAGAAGGGTTATATCTTCACGTGCCCCACACTTGTGTAGTTCAAAATAGTACACATCTTGTCCCTTTAACTTCAGGTGTATGTGTCTTGTCTGGTTCTTGGAAGTGACTGTGTACAGGCAGAGCATAATTGGCAGCCTGTGACATCCCTGTCTGCAAGTGTCTCTCTAAATGCAGCGTATTTCAGCCTTTATCTAGTGATGGCTGTTACCTGAGAGAAGCCCAGGGCCATCTCAAAGGGCTTGTAGCGGCTAATTGTGCCTGTTAGGACTAGCAATTAGCTGGGGATCTCTCCAGTAGGCAGCTCCGACACCCACTAGCTTTCAGCTCTTTTCACTTCCTTTCAGTTAACTAGCTGTGCCGAACAGAGGAGACAGGGACAGGTAGGCAAGTGCGCCGTCGTGCTCGGGAAGGAAGAGGGAGGGATGCATGCAGGACTGCTGGGGAAAAAATAGACACTGGGTTATAATAATACACTGAAACATGACCTGATTATTACAGAAACAAAGCAGCAAGTGACCCCTCCCTCATTTATAGGTATCGGAATCTACAGCCGAACTGCTTACACAGGCTACACTTCAGCTTTAAGAAAACAATAAAATCTAATTACGTATAGGTCATAAAAAAGATCACGTACATATGGTGGTTGCTGGTTACCATGGTGCAAACAATGGTTTCAATGGAAACATGAAGCAGAACATCAGAGAATTAAGATAATAAATCAGTTTCATTGAATAATAAAGCTTTGCACTTACCCATTAATTAAGGATAATCGTATGCCATAAGCTTTTGTGTGCTAGAAGTAATGTGTTACTCTTTACCATAAATATATAGATGATTAAAAATTCAATACACCTTACAGGTAGCAAATTCATACCATCCTCCATATATATTATGAAAGAAAGATGTAAGCTTTCTTTTTATGCTCATTATTTTTTGGATTGGTATAGAGCGTTTCATTTATCCAACAGAATTTGAGTTTTTGATAGCAATTGAAAGACTTGAGAAAATCTACTTCTTGAAATCTTTGTGAAAATCTTTAAATGTTGATGACATAATTCAAAGATATCTACAAATGTTCAAAAAATAAGCTGGGCTTGCCTGCCACATCTGGTTTCCAATAGTGAATTGAGACATACCGCATAATGCAACACACCGTAACACAATACACCCTGATCTTGTATTGACCCTTCCACTTGATACATCTTTAGGTGCTTTATAATCCCTAACAAATGTACCTTAAAATCCTATTGAACTGTGTAGGCAATTGAGAACAAATGTCTTCAGACCAGAAATAGCATCTGATTCTCGGACCAAACAAGAGACATCATTGCCAGATCCACAGGGTGTGCAGACTAAAGGACATGAAGGCTTCTGCCTACTCCTGTGAATCAAGGGCAGAGAAAATCTTGGGAGTCAGTGCAGCGCATCAGACCTGTGGGGTTTATTCCCTTCCTCAAATGAATGGAAATGAAATGTATGAAACATTTTAGAAATTACATCATTAAAACCCTACCCCTCTCAAGACTTTTCTTCCCCTTTATCTCTAAAGTGACATTTGCAGGATGAATTTTCAGATAGGGAAAATAATTTCAGGCTGAAGGGGTGGCAGGCGCAGACTGCACGGACCCCAAATCCTGCTCTCTGGGCTCTTGCCCAGTGCTCTGTGGTGCAGCCCAGTTCCTTGGCATGAAAATAAATGTTCAGCAACATGCACACACCATTTTTCTTAATGTTAGAAAGGAAACAATGAAGGTCTTGGCTCCCTCCCCCCTCTAGACACACACACACCCCCACCCCCCCCATGTAAAATATTATGTATTTGCCTTTAATTCTCTGCCTGTCTCTCTCAAATTATGTCTCACCATCTCTCAGTGCACCCTTTCAGCTGACAAATAGGCATTTTTAAAAATTCTATTTAAGGGAAAATACTGAATAAATGGAGGCCCACAACACATCAATGGTCAAACCATCTCAGGCTGCCTAAAATGCACAAAGCTGGCAAACAGATGGGCTGACCAGCTCACTGGACAGAGCACTGGATTTCAGCTCTGGGATCACAGTTTGAGTTCAACCTGAAGCAATAAGAAAAATGAATTTGGTGATGTGAGTTCAGCTCCTCTTGCACAAAACCATCATACATAATTCAGTAGAATTTTGACTATTTACTCTAACAGCCTCTGCTTAGAAGAAGTGTGGCTTCGTTTACATGCAGCTTGAATTTTCCTGTAGACCTGATGAAGGGAATTCCTATACACTGCACAATGATCATACAGTGAGGGCAGTGTGAGAGTAGCTTGTGCTGCTAACGGCACATCGAACCTCGCCAGAAGGCATAGAAACAGCAATGCTTTAATGCTTATCAATACATGAATGGATATTTCCCAGAGTATTAACCCAAATTGCAGAGATGTATGCTGAAGTGTGTAAAACATGCGCAAAGCAAAGAGCGAGTGAAAGCCTTTTGTCAATTTTCAAAGGAGAGCTGGGAAAAAAAAAAAACAAAAACCCAAAACAAAAAAAGGGAGAAACAAATCCAAATCCTTCCAAACTGAACTTAAGTGTTAAACATGACCTTTGGATTTAAGAACCACAAATTTTCACAGGAAGTTGAAAACACACTGGATGGGGGAACTAAAGAACAGCAGGAACAGATGCCATTATTTGGCACACAGTGGGGAGAGAGGCGCAGAAAAGGCAGTCTCTGCAGAAGACGTTTTCCTTTAACTCTCTTTGTTTTCTCTTGGGGAGATAAGGGTAGGCACTGCATGAGATTTTCTCCTTACATCAGAAGGCCTGGGAGGGGTGGAAGGGGAAGTTTAAAAATATTTTAAGAACCTGGTCATAAAAATTTTCAGTTATCTGTTTAACAACACAAGATAGTTTGGTTTGTAAAGAGGGGAAGCGCTGAGCAGAGAGCCTAGGAGGAATTTTAGATTAACTGCAACAGCCACTTGCTATAAGGGAAGGAAAGACCGGGGAAAGGGAACAAGTCTTTGTTAGTTAGAGGTTTATATTCATGAAAAAAATGTATGTGAAATTCACTGCATTGCTGACTTACAGAGCAGGGGGACAAGTTTGGCTCTTGGTGGGTGAACTCACTCTGTCCACAGCAGCTGGGGCCGCAGGGAACTGCCGTGGAGGGGACACAGAGGCAAATGTCATCTTCTCACCTACCTGGGATGCAGTCTTGAACACATAAAAATGAATCACCCACTATCGTTTCATTCAGCTTCTGCATTGTTAGAAGCATGAGACAAAACCAGAAATTACGCCTTGCACTTTCTTGGGACTGTTGCATCCTTTGAATCATGGGACCCTGTCCTGAAGTGCTGCTTTGACCATTGGGGATGGAGCAAGTACATTGCACCACCACATGCTGACTGAATCCAAAGAAGGTTTATCGACTGAATTTTGTTTCTGCTTCTGAACTAGTAGAGTATTGTGGACTTGACACCAAATGTAATACATGGTAGAGGATGGGCACCCAAGATGGGTAGAGCAACCCTTCAAAGAAGCTATTCAAAGAAATGACTGGTCACAATATTTTGTAAAACCTAGTCCACTTTGTGACCCTTGGTTAACATGTAAGAGGTTGAATACTTCTGCCAGGGGCCTGATGACCTTTATTTTAGTAGTCTTTGTTCAGAGATGGTGGGATCAAAAAATCAGTAATTAGTGGTATCTCTCTGGGGGGAAGGAGGGAGAGATTATTACTATGCTTTCACTTCTGAAGATAACACTTATGTATAGTGGTAGCCTATCTTTGCCAACACTTTCAGTATACAAATTGAAGTTGTAATGATCCTATAAGCATTCTAGTTCAAAACAAAGCACTAGGAAGCAGCTAATATTGCAGGGGATAGGAGCAAGAAAAATAATTTTTTAAAAAAGGATTATTGTGAAAGTCAACAAAGCATCAGACTATGGTATCAGGTCATTATTAAGACTCCTTACTTTGTATTAAATTTCTGAAACTCCAGAGATGAGGCCAGCGGCCTTACTGACAAAGGCTCAAATGTTTAACATTGGGGGCCCTGATTTTGTTGTACCCACAAGTTACAAATTGGCACAAGGTGTTCTGAATGTCATGGTGAAATCAAGCAATAGGACAAATCTACACCATAGTGAAGGATCAGGCAGGCCCTCATTAGAAAGGAACAAGAAGAGACACGACATTTTTTGAGTGCATTTCCTTTAACTTTATCATATTTGTTTGAGAGAATACATTTTACTAAAATTGCACTTGTATTTTCCTGTTTTGCTCTGAACAAAACTATCTTCCATGAGTGCAGGTGCAAAGATGTAAGTCTCAAATAAGCCTGCCAAAGGTACACACACAAAACAGCTTTGAGTATGTAAATTAGGTAAACACATGTTTCCCTATAACTTTATGGATCTAATTGGCAAATGCAAGTATATGATTCGTGCTCTGAAACTGTAAACCACTTAAGTGCTTATATTTAGGCATGTGCAGCCCTATTGAAATTTATGGTGTTACTTGCTTAAAGTTTTAAAACGTCACTAAAGTGATCTGGAGAACCTGGGATGCAAAGAAACTGTACGTAGTTTGTGTGCAGTCTGCCCCACAATACTTATTTCCCTCCTCATAAGGTGTTAAATCCTCTAAGTATTTATTCATATGTAGCTGTTTTTTACATGGCATTTCAAATGCATCTCAGTTTTTACCACCTATTTAGGGGGGTTTAAAGCTTCTAAATTAGAAAGGAGTCAGTTGTGGTAGCCCGAGTGGTATGTATCTCTAGGGAGCAATGCTTATATGAGATGCCTAAGGTTAGGTAAAATGGGTATAATCCATGTTGAAAGCTTTTAAGTTATTTTTTACATGTCCTCTTACTTTAAGTGTATGCATAGTCCATTGGGTATGATTTGTATGATGGTCTTTTTTACATCTTGGGCAGTGTGAAGAAGTGCTAATATGAGCTTTAATGCCACTGACCAGGCAGTTTAAAGTTGTTTTAAATATAAATAAGAATTAGTCTTTTAATATCCATTGGTCTAGTGGTATATAATGTAGAGATAAGCAAAAATGTGGAATGAGTAAAAAGACTCATATGCCTCACAATTTGCAGAAGAGGACCTTGGGCAAGCATATTTCTCTTTTATAGGCAAAACTTAGTCCACAATTGAAAATGTAAGTGAAACAAGTTAATCCATTTGTTCCATGTAAAAATATTGTTTTGGCAGTAGTTTGTCATTTCCTAGATTGCCTCCAAGTCAAACTTATTTGAGAATCAGAAACATTGGAGGCTTCTTGTGTTTAATATGGACTGGTGCCTTTTGTCATTTGAGGAAAAAAAAAACTGAAATGGCAATGGAAGCTATTTTGCTAATGTTTTTATCTATTCTGTGACTGACATCAATAATACATAACAGTTCCATTGACATTGCATCCTGTCCAATGGACCCACTGACCTGATTCAATGTCAGCTGAAATGCCTCGTATATCATAAACATACATGAATTCTCACAGATCCATTATTCTCCCGCCCGGTCCAGGACTGCCAGGGATCCAATACTAAGCCAATAGGAGTTTGAATTGTTTTTCTTCAGTTTATATTTTCTTTCACACTATGAAGGAGCAACTCCGTACTTTGTAGACTGTAACTGGGAGACCCCTACAATTTTATGAATACATGAATGATAATGATGTCAATAGTCGTTCAGATACTAGGCTGATAAGAGTGCGGTATGAAAACCCAGATAAATACCTCATACCTTGTCAGGAGAGTCTGCAAACCTGATATGTCATTCTGTCTTATTGTGCAAGAATATATGAATCATAATATTCCTATTAACATTGTACAAAGTCTGCAGTAGTTGCAGACTGCACCCAAAAACAATACAACTTTTATAAAAATATGGATATTTAGCATGTGCCCCTGCTGTGATTTCATTGCCAGTAAAAGCAAAGGGAACATGAATGAAAAGGATTCCAAGGTTTTCAGTTGGTCCCCCTGAACATTGCACTGCAATGGTATGTATTTGTTTTGCTGCGGAGCCTGTTTAGCAGTCAAACTGTAGGAAATTGAATATACACTTACTGTATATAAATGATATGCTTGGTTAGTGATACTTTAGAAGAAATAAGTGCATCAATCATAGAATAGCAGGTTGTCAAGTCTTTATATGTAGCAAAAACATAGAACAAAGAATGTAATGCATGTTGGGCACCTTTTTACAAAAGTTTCATGACGAAGTTGATTTACAATAAACTCTTCCCTCCCTCTCTCCTCCCAAATTCTACTAAAGAAATGTTCAAAGAAATCTGAGCAAACTATCATGCTCTCTGTTCTGACATGTGTGTAATTACAAGATCATCCTCATTGCGAATTTTCTGTTTGGTTGATTTAAGAAAAAAAAAAAAAAAAAAAAGGTGCATACTCTTAATGGTGTTGTGCCATTCACACTCAGAGGGGTAATTTTCCTCACAGGTTAACGGTAACAAGATGACTTAATAATTAGCCTGGTTTAGACAGGGCCAGATCCTTGTCAAGGAGCAGTGCCAGCACCCAGAGCTTGCTTTGGGGACTGAGCAGTTCTCAGCTCAAGCCTGTCCACAGAGCTTCATTGTAAGTACTCTACCCCAAAAGAAGGGCTCTGAGATGTGCACTGCAGCTGTCCCAGGCACCATTTTTGTCGTGTGGTTCTCCTGGGTATGTTGGTCATGCTCAATTTCCCATCAGAGCCCTCTGAGATGTGCAGACCTGACACACAATCTGTACAATGCACAAGCTTTCTTGACAGCATGCGAAAACCTACAGATTAAAACTGCCATGAAGTACCCTATTGTTATGGACTGTTGCATCACGCTGCCTGATCCAGTCCCAAAAGCATGACTCTGAGCCTGCTTCTTCCCAAATACAAACTCAAATTCTCTGTTATGAAACAGCATAATTCTTCAGATGGTTAAAAGATTCCTGGATTCCCAGCTCAGCAGCTGTTCTCTCGCTCTCCATTTCTTTTTCGGGGCATCCATTCACCCTCCCATGTATGTGGCTCCCTTCATTATATGGATTTATGCTACAGACATATGGCTCTAGTTAATCTGACAATAGCTCTTGCTCTCTTCTAAGAGATCTGTTACAGAGAGGTAACCATACATTGTAATGAAATATAACACAAAGACAGGAAAAACCCTTTTATTTCAGCAACAGACAAAGACATCTTTTGAAGTTCACCTTAAATATCCTTGGTACCAATACAACCATCCTAAATATCAAAACAATTGCAGTTCATTTCTGTTGTTGGCCAATATAAAGTCACAATTCTTCAAACTTCTATGTTTAAATCCTTATTTAAGTGTTTCATTGGCCAGCCCAAGTAACCTGTGCTACTAGGGAGAAACAAAGCACATAAGCATTGATTAGGCTATCTCAAAACTACTGAAATGTATAAGTGGCCACTAATGCCTCATCACCCCTCTAGTTACCATGTGTAAAACAACCTGTTTGGATTGCCGTTTGTCAGTAGTGGCATAAGAGCTAGAAAAGTTCCATGTTTCTTTCCCTTTCCAAGAGTAGAATGAGGAAAGGGGTAGGCTTGACCAATTTCTTCTACTAGGAAAAGAACAAAACCCTGTGAATTTTATCCACAAGTTTCTTGAACAGAGAGGGAAATCTGGATGTGATTGCAAACACCTCTGCAATCCCTGGGATCCATGAGTAAACACCACACATAGAGAAGCAATAGTCCATTTATCATCCCAATGCCACTTCAACTTTTGGCACTTCTCAATTACGACTTTCTTCAACCAAAGCTGTTCCTCGGGAAGTGCCAAGACAGTGCTTCAAGGACAACAATCTCCCCCAAACTCCTCATTTCTGGGGAAACTCATGTATGAGTCAGAGTGATGATATCCTCATAGCATGTTTTTTGTTCACTCAATCCATCTGGTTACGTTTGCAGAATGGAGTGAAGGCACACTAAAAGTGCTTTATAGGTTTGACTTCTTAGCATAAGCAGTGTAGTAGCATGAAGGTTTACAAAATCTGTTATTTAATATATTGTTGTCTGGAAAAAATAATATTCTTAACTGAAACATATGACATAGTAATTTCAGACTGTTCTCCATATTAATCTCATTTTTGTTGACTTTGTTTTTTTGAAAACCCTTTAATTTCCCTTTAATTAAACAAACAAACAAACCCCAAAAATTATTTTTTCCAGGACCAAACAGGTACATGTACAGGTATAGTCAAGCTCATGCTGCACAAGAATGTAATGAAGACATTGGTAAAGGCAGAAAGCATCAGCTGTGTGCAAGTGGGAACTGAACTCTGTATTTGGAAGTATTCCTTTATCTCAAAGTTCAGGGTGCAAATAAATGGAATTGAAGTGTCTTCTACAACACAGTTTTTAAGTGGAGTTTTCATGTAGTCTCAAAATAAATTGATCGATTATTTACCCATTGGCTACCCTTTCCCCCTTACCTCTCAGAAGGTATATGCTCTTCTGGTTTTAGTATTTCATCATTATCAATTTCTTGGCCCTCTTACGAATTTGATTTAGGGTCATTGCATAATTAATGATCCAGAACACCTGTGCAAAGTGATGCAGAAGAGGGGGGGGGGGTGTGCGTGTGTGTGTATATATATATATATGTATATAAAATTCATTCTAGCCCTTTAGGACCACCTTGGACTCTAAACCAGCTGAGGACTTCTGTGACCCAAACCCAACATTTCTGTCCACTGTGAAAGGGAATTATAACCTTATAACTCTGCTAAAACCATGTCTAGATGAAGACCTTCATGTTTTTACAGTGAGGTTAATACTGCCACTAAATTTTCTAACACCATGCAGCCTACTTACAGCCTGGTGTGACCTCCCAGTGAGTGTTTTGTTATGTAGTAAACTGATTTTGCAAAGCTGCAAAATGTTATGCCCTGAAAAATTTCTGGACACCAGCCAGAGGCACCATGAGCTGAAGACCTTGACGCTCGTTAGCCTTTTCCAAAAACCTGAATAGCCTGGGAAATAGGTCTATACGGTTGATGAGTTCTCTCTGATGTTGTAGATGTTACGAATATGCATCATGGATGTATCTACCATCAAACATCATTGGATGGCTGCACTGAAGGGCAGCCCTAAGCAAAGGAAAAAACCCAGTGCCAAGTTGCTATACAAGCAAAACAGTGATCACATGTTGAGGTTCACCAGGACAGTCAAACTCTAGAAGAAAAGAGCTCCATGCATTTCCATCATTTTTGACCATGCTCTGCTCAAACATAGGAGGATGATATCAGGAATTGCTTAAGGAGAGTGATTTTGGCTACATATCTGCATGGAAATCAGACTTTTTATTTTTAAGTGTGCTACAAAGTATGTGCTGGATTTAAATCACTTTCTGGAAGATCTGATTCTATTTATTTTAACTATCTTTTTTTTCACAGATAGTGTGCCAAGCTCAATGCTTGGGAGAAGTTGTTCTACAATACCTTAGAGCCTCAAAACCCAGTTCTGGGGTTTCAGAAAACCTCACTAGGAAGTACCAGCTGTGGGAGGGAGCTCAGAGAGGGAGCCTATACTCAGTAAAGACCAGTGGGACTGTACTAACTATATGAGGCCTAATTATGTGAGGGGAATCTTAGAGGTGTATATATCCAGGGATGGATCCCAACACTGCATCCTGATGGATGCTGAGCAAAAGGGAGCACAGTCAAACTGTGAGTCTTGCTCTCAGCTCTCTCTCTCCTGCTCCTGAGTGAGCAATTCCCTCAATGAACAACATTGGTACTGATGAGCTTGAGACCAGAGGAAAGCAGAGGTGCCAGCGGGGAAGTTAAATGGATAACTACTTAACTACTCAAAAAGTTGCTAAAAATAGGAAGTACTAACAGCCAGTCATATAATATATAGCGCTGTTCATTCTGGGACAATAGGGGATGATTCAGAAGTGGTATTGAAGCCAGTCTGCTGTACAGGCACTTGTCAGGTAGCAAGCAAAAATATTCATGCTAATGGAAGAAGCATATTGTGTTCAAACACTTCAGATTCAACCCTGTTCTTATAAAAAGTACCCTGGGATTTTTAGTGAACACAAGAAAATAAGGCTTTTGTGACTGAGAACTCCATTGAACATATTCAAATAGGACAACTCAGCTTATCTGCCTAAAAAGTTTGAAGGGTTCAGGTAACTTTGCCTAGATCCAGATGTATTTTTTTTTCCCTGGGTCTTCTAACTATTTCTGATGTGACCTGTTACATTTTGTTCATTGCTTGTCTTTCTGTAGAGATAGGTTGCTATTCAGATACATTTTTTTCTCTTTGTTATCAGGGCTGATGTGAAAAAACCAGGAGAGAAACAAGCAGATACAGGAGGAATATCCAGAAAGCATTTCTACACTGCAGAAGGTTGGCATAGAAGAATAAAAGACAGAGTAGGTACTGGATCTCTGCTAAGGACTGGTATAAGATATTATCCATCAAATACTTCAAACTAACTGATCCAATTTCTCTTGTCATGAGTTTATTAGCTGTGGTACTACTTCTGAGTCAGCCCAGGTACCAAACTATGCTGTAGAGTTAGTCAAAGGCAATCCAATAATAGTGTAAAAGTTGCAGGAGGTGAATGCAATTGATGGAAACGCTATTGATGACATTACTTATTTATTTAGTAGACAGAATTTAGAATGGGAATAAGGATTTGTCTGTCACCATCACATCAACCATCAGTTCAGCGCTGCCCTAGGCAATGAGTATGCTGTTACTAATTTTAGTTTGTTTTGTTGTCATTCAGTCCAGATTAATTTTTGAGGTTCATTTAGTTGCTGTTAATAAAAAAGAAAGACACAAAAACTGTGGAGCAGCAAGGGAGGGTACTCAGAAATCCACTCCTCAAATCACAACCCCTTCTGTTTCTGCTAGTGACATGACAGTGAGTTAGTTATTTCCTTTAGAGCAGGAGCAACAACTTGACTTCTCTTCATGACTTGGTGTTTTCTCTTGAGGACCAATGTCACAGCCACATCCTGCAGATGGCATCACATTTACCCTGCCTTTGTAAAGAGCACTTCCGATGCTGAGCGCTGGAGGGTTTGTACTTAAGAGGAAGAGATTGAGAGAAAATGCGCTATAGAGCTACTCAAAATAATGACGGAAGATGAATGAGTTACTGTTCTGCACATAGTCTCTAAACACCGTCATTACAGTTAACTGGGTAGTGGACTGGTAAAAAGAGGTGTTGCGTTTGCTCAAGTTGTGATTAAACTGTGCAGACCACTTCCATGGAAAAGTAAGCTGGAATTTTCTGAAATTTAAAAAGATTCTACTTGTCATTTCTTTATTTATTTGCATGGTATTTAAAGCCCAGTGGACAGAGATAGCAAAACTGATGCAAGAAGTCACTTCCAGCTCACAATGGCTTTGGGTCACAAATTATTCATCTGCCAAAGTAATACTTTGTTCATTCCTAGCACCATTCCTGTATTGTCACCACTTTACAGTTATTGAGTGTCTCTAAATCCCTCTGCTGCCCTGCATGTTGACTTTGTTGTAGGTGAGAACAGATATATCCATTTCACAAATGTGTGGTGGGTTGACTCTGGCTGGGTGCCCACCAAAGTCACTCTGTCAAAAAGTCACACCATGACTTTGGTGCCCACCAAAGTCACTCTGTCACTCCCCTCCTCAGCTGGACAGGGCAGAGAAAATATAACAAAAGGCTCGTGGGTTGAGATAAGGACAGGGAGACATCACTCACCAATTATCATCACAGGCAAAACAGACTTGGGGAAAAAAAAAAAAATTATTACTAATCAGATCCTAGTATAATGGGAAATAAAAACTAAGTCTTAAAAACACCTTCCTCCCTTCCTCCGGGGCTTAACTTTACCCCTGAGTTCTCTGCCTTCTCCCCTGCAATGGCGTGGGGGGATAGAGAATGGGGGTTGCGGTCAGTTCATAACCCGTTCTCTGCTGCTCCCTCCACGTCACAGGGAGGACTCTCACACTCTTCCCCTGCTACAGCGTGGGGTTCCTCCCATGGCAGACAGTCCTCTACAAACTTCTCCAATGTGAGCCCTTCCCCCAGCTCTTCACAAACTGCTCCAGTGTGGGTCCCCCACAGGGTCACAAGTCCTGCCAGCAAACCTGCTCCAGCATGGGCTCCTCTCTCTACAGGCCCTGCCAGGAGCCTGCCCCAGCCTGGGCTTCCCATGGGGTCTCAGCCTCATTTGGACACATCCCCCTGCTCTGACGTGGGGTCCTCCCCGGGCTGCAGGTGGGTCTCTGCTCCCCCATGGGCCTCCCTGGGTGCAGGGCACAGCTGCCTCCCCATGGGCTGCCCCATGGGCTGCTCCCACACCTGGGGCATCTCCTCCACCTCCTTCTTCACTGACCTTGGTGTCTGCAGAGTTATTTCTCTCACATATTCTCACTCCTCTCACCAGCAACAGTCATGTGTCATCCCCCCCCTTCTTACATACATTATCACAGCGACTCCAACTGGCTCAGCCTTGGCCAGCGGTGGGTCCCTCTTGGAGCCCATTGGCATTGGCTCCATCAGACATAGGAGAAGCTTCTAGCAGCTTCTCACAGAAGCCACCCCTGTAGCCCCCCCACTACCAAAACCTTGCCATGCAAACCCAGTACAAAATTATAAATGGGTAAGGCACTGAAGTTAAGCTACTGACCAAAGCATACATGTTAAGTCAAAAAGGACAGCAGGAATTTGGATGCTGGTTTCCTTCGAGCATCACTAGCATTATCACATAACTGAGTTTCCTGCCATAAAATGTCCAAAGATGAGAGTTCACAAAATACAGTGATTTGTTTGTGCAAAATACACCTGGTACAAGCCCCTGACAGCATCATGCGAAGATCGCAAGATAGCTCTGAACAAGCAGGCTCTTCAAGTAAGGCATAGCAGTATCTGCAGCATCAGTGCAGCATCCAGGAAACTAGCCAAAGTGGATTTCCCTGCTGAGATTGCTGTGCTGCTTCCAGGGCTTCAGGGAGACCAGTGCCAGAATTTCATGGCACGGCATCATGCTCTGTGGATGCACCCAAATCTCCACTGATCTGCAGCCAGGAGCTCCCAGAAGCAGCAGCAGCACATGTGCACAGAAAGGACAACACTTCCTTTGTGCTAGTACGGCTACAGTTTTAATTACGTTGAGGAGTCTTGCCTTCCTTTCATGCCATTGATTCATCGCAAAGCCAGAAGCTTTCAGACAAGAGAGGCCCAACTGACAGTGCAGTTTGCAGAGGAGTTTTTCTTTGCTCCACTGAGTGAGGAATGCATTTATGGGTCTTTCCTCACCAGCTCCCTATTCAGGACAATATGAAAAAACAGTGCACATGAGGGCAGTAGGAGAATTAAAAGCAAGCCAGGCAGGAACTGTTGAGAGTTCTCAGTGCTGTAAAATCAAGTCAGAAGCCTCATCTATGCAACATTTTTACACCTAAGAGCTGCCTTGCATTCATTTGAAAGCCACTGGAAGGGCAGCCTCTGAACCTCCCGGGTCCAAACAGCTAGCAAGGTTCATTTCCTTTTACTCACTGAACAGCGATGAGGACCACCGGAGGTTCAGCATTGTGTGGCAGTGAGACATTTGTCATGGTCTGAGATGGAAATCCTATCTGGTATAATTATTTTATATTAAAATAGATGAAATTTTGATATGGAAGTATAGAATGTTGTACATTACATTAGCCAGAGAACAGGATATTCATCTTTACTTTAATTTGTAGACTTCATAACTTTGTTTGCATTCACTACAAGATAACTACTGTACATTCCTGAAAAATGACATCTTGCATGAAAAGATTTAACAAAAGCCACAGTGCTGATAATTTTCCCATGGATCAGGGAGGACAGATCTCTCTGTGGTTTCACAGATATGGACCAAGGCTCGTCTTTATCATTTTCAACTAAATTGTAATGCTGTCACGGCCACACATTAAAGGAAGTCTCTCTTGATGAACTATTTTACTCAGTCATGTGAAACTTGATTTATTCTCCTGGACCAAACATAAAAAGGGCAAAAACTTCATTTGGGGATCTTGTTTGGTCGACAAAATGCATACATAGCGAATGTTTTAGAAATAGTTATATGAATTTTTTTTTTTTTTTTTTTTCTGCCGTAGCTCACCGCATCTCAAATTTTTGGAAGCCATTTGTAGGATTATAATTTGGGACCTGAGAAATTGAAGGTAGGGCATTGAGTAATACATGTGGAGGAAAGCAGTGATATACTGTCATTGATTATTTTGAACAGTGAGGAGTAAAGTACTTTTCAGAGGACTTTGGCAGAAGAGTGAATGATGCGTGTGCTTTCTGGATGGTACTAAAGCATTCATTTTAAACAATAAAATCTTAATCAGACTGAGACTGTATTTTGGACGGCCTCTCTGGTAGTGTGCTAGCTGAAGTTACCAGAGATGACCACCTTCTGTAAGCATCTACACTGGGAATGTAAGCTTGTATTAAAAGCACCTTTAGTCCATCAGACAAAAATGTAACAAATCCCTGAGGCTGCAAGCTCAGTCTTCTCAGATTTGGAGCAGTAATAAAATAGATTTTTAAGATCAAGGGCCTTTCCAAAGTCATGACCTACTGTTGTAGTTCCCAGTCTGCTTCTGCTCTGCGATTGAGACAGATTTTCAGATACGCTATACCCAAAAATAAATGCAATTTCCTGTTCAGTTTACATGTTTGCACTTATAAAAACCTGCAATCAGGACTTTTCAGTTTAAAGGGAAATGGACTTTTCAGTTTAAAAACTGTTAAAATACCCAATTTTAATTATTTGTAACCAAAGAAATCCTTTAAATATGCAACTTGCACCTTAGATGTGCCATCAGCGTTGATTTAGGACTCTGTGTTCCACAAACTTAAAACATTTCAACAGATTAAAAAAAAACGAAACAAAACTCAACAACCTTTAATTCATGTTATAATAGTTTAAAAGAACATTAACTGAACTACCAGGGAAAATGAAAACCAATAATCAGAGAGAGTCATTACTCTATATTATGTTCTACAAGATTTAAATTCCTGTATTAAAAAAAAATAGATATTTATATTTTTGTTGCTGTTTTTATTCCTTACCCTGGACATATGGCACTTAAAATTGTGCACAGACCCTTTGTAAAAACAGTGTGAGTTAAGCACAGCGTATTGTCTAGACATGTAGCTTTAACTGTGAATTTCTTTGCTTCAGTACCAGAGGGTCAAAGTCAAATTTTAGGTGTTAACCAAACATAGGATGCGTTTGGTTGTTTTGCCATCAATTTTTAGCATGTGAAAAACTTGATGACTCTTAAATAATAACTGGTTTTAATAAGTGTCAAAACTGTCTCCTGGTTTCCATTTGTCCTTGTGACTCAAGCAAAGCCCTGCTTTGGGGTTGTCTCTGTAGGCTGGCTGGCTCATGCGTGGCTCAGAGGTGGGCACTCCCCCCGCCAAAACTTTTCAGTGACAACAAATCATAACCGGTTTGGAAATGAATCGATTTGCAAGGCCTGTTGCCAGAGGTCAAATTTGCAATTGCATGGAAATGTTAAGGTGCAATTGCTTCAGGCTTTAATGAACTCCTAAAAGAAATATGCAGGCCTGTGAAGCTCATCCATTAGATCCTGACCTACAAATGGCAAGGAATAACAGCAATGCAACCAAGAGGTATGCTGACTAAGGGAATTACATTGATACAATTAGTTTTACATGTTTTGGCATTTAATCCCGATGTCTAGGCAAAAGAGAGAGCACACGGAAATTACAAATAATGGTAGGAATGGTGTTTCCTATGATGTGCAGATTTTCTCCTGCTCTCCTTTGCCCCTTGCGGCATCAGAGACAAGTCTCCTCCAACTTTGGGAAGAAAAGGGCAGGAGCAGTCAGTGGCCGCAGCAGCCTTTGGCTGGCACAAGGGGGGCTCTGTGCCCCAAAAGGCAGTTTATCCTGGCCCCAGGAATGAGCAGCAGCAGATGGGAACATCCCTAGCCAAGGAAATGGGGACAGGGCAGCATTTCTTCTCAAAACTCCTGCCTTCTGAAGAATGGGGAAGTCCGAAAACAGGAGTAATTTGAAGAGCTATTAAGTGATTTCATAAACCAATGTGAGCACAAAGAGAAAGGTGATCACACCCCAAATGAATTAGCAGGTCTTTCTCAGGGGATGATAGGAGGAAAGCTTATTTTTTTAATGGGGTTGAAGTTATATTGTGTAAATAATATTCACCCTTCTTTTCGCAGTAAAAATTCTCTCCTTGCTTGAGACCCCTGAGATTTTAATTTTAAAAGTTGTTACTAGACATGGTCCAGAAATAAACACCCCTGTCTGAGTACACATTAATTGCTGGTGGCTGGAGGCAAGTGTCTGCTCTGAGTATCTCAGCTAAGTTCCCGTCTCTAATGAGACAAAGCTCGCACAGTCCTGGAGAGCCACAAAATCCACCTCTGAACATGCAGCTCCACCTGACCTCGAGTTGTTTGACTGGAAAGTGTCCACGTCCACTACCATGTTGTTTTGTGAGGCTTGTGCCCTGATGTTGGGATGAAGAAATGCTGTGAAGGGATCTGGCATGCTTCAGTGCCAGGTACAAAACAAATAAACAAACAAACAAGCAAATAAATAAATGCAGTTCTCATTTGGCACAAACCTCCTAGCAACATAAATAATCCAAACCTGATTAACAAACTGGTCAGTTTAAAATGAAAATAATGATCTTCCTTTGCCTTCCTGCTTCCATCAGGATGATCACAAAAGGTTATCTGTTTTAATAAATCAATTAAACTCAACGAGCTGGCTTACTTGCCAATGAGAGGGTTTAGTTTTCACAATCTGAGGGCAGTTTCCTGAGAGGTCTCACCCCCAAAGGTACCACCTAGTCAGTGACCTGGCCAGGGCACTTTTGGGCAGACAAGTGCAGGTCTCAGGAAAGCTCTCAGCCAGAAAAGAAAAAGCCCAGCAGGGCTGGCTGAGCTGCAACACCTGGCGCCATGCAGTGGATGCACAGGGAAAGGGACGAGATGGGTATCACCCCTTCACCCTCTGCTCCTCTCATGGCCAAAAGTCATTACTCTGTAGTGGTTCAGTGGATGTCAAGTAGCTGGGAAACAAAAAGAAAAAGAAGAGAGAAAAGAGTTTCTCTCATTTATTGACAATCTGGCTTTGAACCTGGGTACCAAGGAAAGCAGCTTTGTTTATATATAACATGGTACATTGCAGTGTATTTTTTCCTCTTTTCTGCCTTGCACGGGTTTTTTTTTCTTGTTCAAGGGCCAGGTCATTGCTTCTGAACTTCTCTCTCAAGAACTGACACTTAAAGTGCAAATGAAGCTAATGACAAGAGACAATATTTTAATGTTAATTAGATATTTCATGTGTCTTAGTTCATCAGAGCAATATTGCTCTTTTATGTATTACATGAAAGCAGAGCTTTAGCTTGGAGGAAAACAAGGAACACAGTTGGTCATAGAAGTAGTATTCTTAGTTTCATAATTATTAAAATTATTGTTACATTTAGGAAATCCAGGAAACTCTGAAAGGAAGATACTTAATAATGGAGCTACTGCGCTATAAGAAACCCTGGCAAAGGCTTTACATCTTTCTTTTTCCTTCTACATGAGCTGGCATTGTAAAAGCTGTAGTCTCCCAAACCCTTGCTAGGAGAGCAGTCTTGGCTTTTCTGCAGTTATATTGATATATAATGCAGATACTAGGTCTTGTTTTACCTGGGTTCTCCCCTCCTTCCTTTCCTATGACATATTGTCTTTTTAATAGTTACGTTAAAACAACGATGTGAGCTGCTAACACTGTGCATTCTTGTGAACTGGCTTAATGATGATGTTCACCGAAACTAGGTACATAATGTACAATATTTTCTGTGAATGTTTGCATTCCCTGTGGCCTGGTTTCTGCTCCTTTTGAGTTCTTTCACTGACTATTTGAGAAGTTGCATTTCACTGCCAGGAAGTATTTATACAAAGCAAATTTCAAAGTTGTGCACATATTTGAAGAAAATGAAATTTAAGGCCCTGTCACAGCAATGAGCTCCTTCCAGAGAGACCTCGTGCGTGGACCCTGAACAGAGAAAACGCCTGGAGAAGGTCACTGCCTCATCGGGATCTGCATTCACATGTGCTCCCCATGATGTCCTGGCTGTGGACACTCACTAATGCAGTCATTTTAAGGTGGGTTTTTAAGAGGTAAAAATAAACCCAAAAAATCATGTTATGATTTCCTGACCATTTGTGTTTCAGCTGGACTTGCTTTTGAGATCAATCCGGGCAGAATAAATACATTAAAAAGAATATATGTAAGGAACAACAGGGAATTTCAAAGTAAACATATATATTCTGGAACAAGAAACATTTTTTTATTTAGCAGTTGGTGTGGGTGCCCATACCTAACAAACAGCAGTGTAAAAATGTAGTTAAGCCTTCTATTTTTGTCCACAGCTAGGTTTTTTTGTTTGTTTGTTTGTTTTTTAAAAAAAAGCATTAGGTCTGTGGTTTCTTTATATGTTGTAGAGAGCAAAGACACAACAGAGAGTGAATTCATTGAATAAAGTGGCATTGCAGCTGATTTGCTTGGCTTGGAACATCCTTGCTACTTTCATTTTCACAGTGTTTAATTACACTTTTTTTTCAACATCATGTATCCTGGAGAAGAATCAAACTTATGGGTAAGACTTTCATGTAAAATACTAAAGTTTAGGTGTGGAGGTTTCTTAATGATGCTGATTCAAAAATAGTATTAATATCAGAGCTGAATATTTCACCTAAATGAGAGTGCCAGGGATGGAATGAGGAGTCTGGGGTCACAAGGGCTGCTTGCAGATCATGCTGAATTCCAGTGAGGTTTGGGCTCCCATCTGATTGGGACACTTGGTTGTGGAGCTCTCACCGGCCAGGGCTTGAAGTGGGTTTGACACTTCAAGTGCCGAGAAGCTGGGAAGTGACAAAGATCTTGCAGTGCGTAATCAGCCCATCCTGGTTGGTGATGAATGGCAGCACCAGCATTAGCTCCAGAACACCCTGGGTCTCATTCTTTCCTATCTCTTGATGTATATTAGCATTGGAGATGACATGCCAAAAGGATGCCAGAAGGAGGATTTATTTTTTAATAAGGGGGGAAATAATTTCATAACCAAATATTAAACACATGCACACATAAGATAGACACATGTGCTCACACACTGCAGCAACAGCAACCTTGGTCCTGTAACTGCTTACATAAAGGAATAAAACTTGCATGTTTGGGGTTCATTAATATACATTAACAGTTGTAAATGTTCTGCCTCAATAAAAGCTGTTTGCTTTACTACTTCAGGGTTTCTGCCCTTTTGGGACATGCAATGGGCAAATCAAATACACTGATAGAGGGCTGTAAGTGCTGTAAGTTATATTTAACTAAAATAAACAGGCAGATACAGACACTTCTGCTCTGCTATAAAAAGACTGCATATGCTCAATGCAGGTTTTCTTAAGGTAAGGGACAGAGCTTAGGAAGCTCTAAGGCAGCTAGATTTGCCCATATGGGAAGGCGGTCTTTCACTGATGATTTTGCAGACAGAAATTGCCCATCTGCACTGTTTGCAGGTGTTTTGAATGATTATATTATTAGCTCTGTCTGTTCAACTTTGCTTTTTTATGGTGGCTTTAGTATTGCAGTAAATAAAAAAAAGAAATATATAAGCAGCCATCTGGTTCCCAATTTTTGACTAGCGCTCTTTGTCAAGAAAGAAAAAAGAATTCTCAGATATTATTTCCTAGTTCTGAAACACTAGCAAATGAGGAGAACAAATCCCCAAATTCTGACCTGAATATAAAATGGGGACATAATTTTCTGCTTTTTATTTAACTTTCTCTGATTAATCCATTTAAAAGCAATTGTCTCTGTTCTGTTCTCATTTATGCCTCTGTGAAGTCAGCAGAGCAGTTCTGGACTTACACCACCCTTTTAGAAGCAGAATCTCCTCCTGCTGAAATTAGAGGGGAAAAAAATTAAAGTGAAAGCAATAATTGTGAAACCATTTTCTGTTTTTCTAAATGGGCAACAAATACAGCTGGAACTTGGTCTTTTCCTGCTGGATTTTACAGGGAGGATTCACATTTCTCACATATTTTTGCAAATCAGTGACGAAACTTTGCAAGACCTCTAGAAATAAAGAACAAGATATTTGCTGTCTCAGCAGTAAGTTCCCAATTTCTAGATAGCATTTAGGTTTCTCTGAGCATAATATTTGATTATTGGCAATATGTTTCCAGTTAAATATTTCATATAGTGCATAAAGGCCTCTTCTACTCTCAAGCATTCTGTAAGTATTAATGAAAGCCATGAATTTGTAGATTTATCTGGTGCCTGAATACCTTTTGCTGCAAATTGTTTCAGAGCTGGATTGCGGTTTCACACAATCATTTAATGTTGCCTCTGTATTCATGAAATCGGAATTATGTATCTAAATGTAGGTAGAATGACAGCAAATCTTCTTTGGAGAGATGGTGCCAAGCCTCACAGTTACAACCCAAATCCACATACTCTCCAAGTTCACAAAGAAACCCCATGTGAACTTCCTTCTCTACTTTAAATGCAAGGCTTCACTGACTTTGGTGAAGCTCTGGATGGACCCCAGGGGACTTCCAAGAGGACCTAATTACACAGAGGTGGATTAGCTGAGCCATGCTCTGCCATTTTTTGCCTTGGTGCTGTTCCTTCACGCGCAGTAGCGCCACACGTGGGACTTGTGCGGGAGCAGGAGAGGTATGCACTGGTTGAAAGGTCAGCTGAGAGGGTTTTATCACTAGCAGTTGCAGAATAAAATAAAGTATGCAGCCATAATCTGACACTTGCATTCCCCAAGATTTAAAGACATCTGAGGCAAGTACTTAACTTACAATTTGGAGACTGCATTTACCTGCCTGCTCTTCGGTCTGCTTCTGCCCGAGGCTGAAAGCCCTTTGGAAAGACAGCAGCCTGTAATGAATTGCAGGTGTTATTCTCACTTGAGCTATTCTAGGAACATCTCAAACTCACACAAAGTGAGAAGCAAGCAGGACAGGTGTGCAGATCAGGTGAACTTGGCAATGTTGATGTGTGAGGTGGAATCACTGGGTCACATGCACAGCCCCTGGTTGGTATGAAGGCATCATAGAGTTTCTGCTTATAAAAATGAACAACAGTAACAAGAATTTGGCAGAGCAATGTTGTTTTTAAGGTTGGTTGTTATAATAAAATTTGCTTAAATATGCCTATCCCCACCCCTTATCTTGGCTTGCTAGTTTAGAAGGGGCCTCATTTCTTCAGAATTTTTTGTTCTGTCCAGATTAGCTCTAATCTACTCATCCTTTCTGAGTCTGGACAAAATATATACATCGTGTTGGTGGGGCTTGGACACAGCACATGGCAGGTAATTGCTTGGGTTACTGGAGGTTTTATACATGCACTCTGTACTTCTGCTTGCTTTCTATCAGTCCAGCTACTAAACTAAAACAACACACTCATATAGTTCATTAATCTTCTATCAATCTATGCCATTAGTAATCTAGTAATCTGATCATTGTATCCTTAAATTAATAGAAGTCAGCATTCCTAAAATGATTATACAGTTTTGCATCAGCCATGCAGATAATGGTAACACAGAAACTAACTGTACCTCATGCCGGGTACACAGGTAATATAAATACAGCTAGGATCTCACTTTAATCCTTAAGAGGTCTCTTAATTCCCCTAGGTACCACTTCTAAGGCTGAGAAATCATGTTTTTCAGCAGACATTGTAATCCATGTACCATTATGAGACTGTAGGAGCTGAATGGTGATATCAGAAATGGGGAAGGTAAACAACTCTGAGCAAACTGTGCTCTGTTGTGGGAACTTCCCAGTGAGCTAAGAAAAGAAAATAAAACATCCAGCTCTTCGTGTTGCTGTGACATGTGTATGTTTGTGGGAAGACAACCCTAAGAAAAAAAAGAAAAAAAAAAACCCAAACCACAACAACAAAACCACAACAAACCCAAACAACTTTGATTTATTCTTCGTATTCAGCAGTCTGTAGCTGTGTCTAGGAAGGCCATCTGGATACCTTCATTAAAGCAAGGTTTTATTTCATGTAGTAAGGTCAGCTCTCATGGAAATGGAGCTCACTGAACAGAGCCAACAGAGGTTCCACAGATTTCGTTTGTGCTTCTGGTTTAATAATATGAGACATGGCAACCAGGCAGGTTCCCATCACACATTCCTGAGCCATGCAGTGTGTAGAAGAGACCCAGGTCCCCAAACCAGAAATACTGTAAGGTTTAGGATCTTACTGGTGTGGTTCTACCCTCTCTAATTTCATTGCTATCTGGCAGTTTCTGCTCAACTGGATTTACACACAACCTTCACCAGTGAGGAACAGGTCGGGACATCGAGTCACTTCTTTTATATTCCCCTCTGCCAGCTATTACTTGAGTTTGTTGTTCATTTTCTTAGCTATAAAATGGGTATATCTACACCTCCCAGACTCTCTGAAAGTTATTCTAAGACTGGTGAAGTCCAGAAAAAAACACTATTTTTAAATTATTATTCATGGACATATTTGGGGAATGTTTTGAATTGCTCTTGGATTATCTGGGGCAAAATGTAGTTTGTGGCTGCAGATCCAGAAGGGATAGTCGTGAGATACGAATTTCTGTCCCCTGGATCTGGATATCAGGTGTGTTTCTGTTGCAGATTTTCTCTCACTGTTCCCATATCCTAGTTGATCAGTACAAAATGGCTAAAACCTGAGAGATGGATTTATTTTTTAACTAATGAAAATAATCATGTTGGTTATAATTGTTATTAGAGCTCCTTCGGGAATCTGTTGTTACAAGCACTCAACCTTTTTGTCTCTCCTTTGGGTCTCCAGGCTATGTTGCAATTTATAAAGATACCAGACCTTAGGCTAAATCAATGTCCTTAGGGTTATGAGATGTTGCTAAATATCAAAACAAAATCCCAGTGTTCCAGTTCTTTAACTTCACTATGTTTAATTAGCCATTCCAATTAACCTTCCCTTTGTGTTTCCTCATGTTTAAAGGGTTATATTAAAAGTACTGTAGCATTAAAGCCATTTAAAATATGCTGAGTATATTTCAAGACGTTCTGAAAGCCTCTTACATGAAGTTGTCCTCATTTCAGTTTCACTAATGACTGGTCACTGGAGGCATATTTTCAAACCTCTGCACCTAGGTTGCAAAAATTCTAACAATATACCTACATGTGCATCCAGGTCACAGCGTGTTCAAATGGGAAATCAGTTCTGCAGATCTTTTACCCCTTTGCTATATATGCTTGTGGATGCAAAGGATGTGTAAGTGAAGACATATGTATTCTTGCCCTGAGAATTCAGACATTGCTGCTGGGGTTTCAACCCCAAGCCCCAAGTCAAGGTTGACATGTGGGTGATTCCCACAGCCCTTCCCAAAGGGGGGTGAGTTTGCCTTTAGGCTTCCCTCCAGGGTGGGCTGACCTTGCAGACAGAGCCATTGGGTAAAGGAGCCCCAGGTGTCCCGCAGTGAGTAACCCAAGGTCAGGTGTCCCACTTGGGGATGAAAGCTGGGACCCCTTGCAGGCAGGGGCAGTGTCTGTGTGTGAGGTGGATGCCCTGTGCAGAGTTCCCTGTTGGGGAAGGACCTCCCGCCTCCCTGGGACTGGGCTCCAGGCAGGTCTGGCCTTTCTAAACACGGGCTGTGTGGAGATTCAGTATGTGGCTTTGCTTGTTGACTTGGTTGTGTCCCGTCCCTTCTATGGGAGACTACGTTTCACCATTTATTCCACCCAGTGTTGGTCGTGTGGTGTTGTTGTTGGGGTCAGTGGGATTGATGTCGATTATGTATAATCTCACTGACTTGTTTGTACCCCCAGCGCTCACCCATGTACTGACCCTTTTGTATCAAATACAATTTGGTTATTGGTTCATCTTTATGCTGGCTGTGTCCTTTATGTTAGGCCTAATAATTGGCAAAACAGTTGCCAAACATTTTTTTTCTCAGAGGCCTGAGAAAAAGACAGAAGAACAAAGTATTGCTGAATTCTAGTTTCTGAGATACTCAAGTTAATTCCCAAACTTCAAAAAAAAACCCAGCAGTGTGAGAAACATAGCCAAAGCATGGGGAAATGCTAAGCTTCTCATCCCAACTACTCCATAAGATATGATTCCTGTGCTCTTATAGAGGGATGAATAGTACTGAGTAAAAAACTGTTCAAACAGTAAGTTGCAAGAACAATAAAGTACCAGGGCTTTTTTCTGGTCTATGCCCCCATGCACACCTCATGTCAGGGACAGGCAATGTCAGGCTCTGTTCTGGATGATGTGATAGGAGGGTCTCCAGAACTGTTTCTGTAGTCTTTACGAACCTATGCATTTGTAAATGTATGCTGATAGCACTCTGTGAGGTAGGAGAATACTATTATGCCCATTTTATTATGCCCAAGGGTGACTACATTTCTTAGATTTATGTTATATTAGGCAGCTTTTCACTTATTATGCTCTGTGTCTAACTCTCCGGATGCATTTTATAAGCCATCAGGATTTAACTCATGGCTATGGATTTTGTTATGGGAGACCAGGTACCTGAAAAATCCCTGACTTCCCCAGTCATTCTGGATATCTGTGGCAGAGCTAGCAAAGGAAACCAGTCTCTGTATTTAATCCCTGACTCTTCCCTAGGTAACTTTCTCCAGCAGTTGTATTGAAAGATCATTTTAATTCATACATGTGTTTGTTGGAGGATACGAATTTCTCAGGTGAAGTATGATGACAAAACAGCATTTATTTTTTATTTTCTATATTTGGAAGGAGCTGAGATAATTCTAAAACTAGGGTACAGTGTTATTTTAGTTAAATATGTTCCGTCAGGGAGTCTGTCTTTAAACCTTTCTTTGGTCTTTCTAAAGGATACAGAGGAAAAACAAGAGATGTTTATTTTATTGAAGCTGTGATATTAGAGGATTTCACTTAAGAAATCTGTTGGAGTCTGTTTTCTAAGACAAGGTCAGTTAAAAATATATCATGTTTTGTGTTAAATAGTTTGATGGCATAAATTCAATAAAGACATTGTCCAGTATCCTCACTGTATGAGTCGTATGAGTTACAAAGGACACTAAGAAAAGCAAAGATCCATTTCCTTTTCCTTCTCCCTCTCCTCTGCTTTTCATTGGCAACAGTAAAGTTCAACTGCAAGGCATGTGATTGTAATATAATCAAATAACCTGCTGGTGTCTCATAAAGAAGTACTGGTTGTTTAAACAACTATTCATACCAGACTTAGATGTTTCATAGCTGGTGATGGTTTAAGAATCAGATAACATCAAATCAGTTATAGTATGAGCTTAAGCTCCTTTGAAAATGTACAAAGAACAAAGCCAATGGCATTACTGATGACTGACTAGTTGGGGGAGATGAAAACAACAAATATATTTAGGATTTTTATCAAGCCTGCCAAGGAATCTCGATGGGAGCAGCTATAGAGGCATATGATAAGCGTCACAGAAACTAGAGATACTGAAAGCTGAAGAATATGGGACATTTAGTACGACTAGCTCCTTTTTTACAACAGCCAGTCTCTAGTAAAATAGATTATACAGAAAAGAGGGACAGCTAAATATAAATCATTCTCTAACAGTTCTTCAGGGTGCATTGTTGGGAAATACTCGCAAACAATACGATCAGTTTATTTTGTATATTGACTTTGAAGCCAGTGCAGGGAAAGAGCGAGCTGTGACTCTGCCTGTGTGCTGAAATGCTACCAGTCCCCCCTGGTAGGGAAGACCCAGCCTTGTGCCTTTTGCACAGTCCTTCCTTAAGGGCGTTTCTACAGCAGATGCTGCTTCTTAAGCTTGCTCCAGAAGTAACTCTCGTAGAAAGACATTCCTCTAGTAGCACAGCTCTGCAGGGAAGCTCACGTTAGGGAACAAAAGCACTCTATGAGAACTTTGATACAGAGAAGTATTTTAAAGATTCATTTATTAGCTCCTGTATTGCTGATTTCCTGTTGAGCTAACCTTAAGTTCAATGGGGACAGTGTTTATGAAGCTGGTACTTAGAAGAGCAAATTTGGGGCAAAAAAAAAATTATACGTTAACACTAATCTTTGAAGATGCATCATTTTGTCTTATCAGCAAAGGTGCATTCAAAAATCAGACATTTGCCACTGAGAGTGAGAAATAAAACAAAAAAAGCCTCCCCTTGCTTCAGGCTTTTGGATGCACTGGATTAAGTTCATTGCTAATTAGACACAATTGTGAAGCACAATTATTTATGAACCTTCAATGGGCCGAATTCATGAAAGGAATAACGAGTATATATTTTCCTTTTGTGGAATTTTAATGAAGAAATGGCATTACTATTCATTATTTATCCACTTTCAAATTGTAATGAATAGTTCTACTGGCAAACACCAAATTTCTGTATTTACAGAAAGGCGGAACATGTGTAGATAATAACACAGTTCAGTATGTATGAAATTCTGTACTTCTATAAATATAGAAATAAAGAAATTATCACCAGGACTATTCATTAATTTCTGAAAGTAGTAAATAATAAATAGGAATAACATTCATTAAAAATCCTCCAAACAGAAAATATTGAGTCTTTCTTTCTTAAGTAAATCCAGTGCAATATTTCTCCAAGAAAGCTGGCTTTTATGATGATTTTGATTTTTTTTTTTCCTTTTGACATTGTTTCATATGCAGCCTTTATCTAAAATGCATTTTAAATAACATCAGCCCATGAGTTTTCATTAATAGTTGAAATAACACACAATGTTGTGAAACAAAGACAATTTAGAGAGCCTGCCCTCCCTGGCTGAATAAACTCTTTTTAGCATAATTCTGACCATGGATATCTGCCTCCTAAAGAAAAGATGTCTATGCCCACCTTCCTGAATGGTATCATAGGGGCATTCACACATGTCTCACCCAGGTGTGTGAAGATGGGGATGCGAATGGGTCATTTTGATTACTTAGTCCCCCAAACAGCTCAATTAAAATTGCAGAGCCTGCAGTACTCAACTCCTACGTGGATTTTACAGTCAGATGACTCAATGAGTGGAAAGCAAACCTCCTCACCACCAGCAATGTCAGGACCTGGCATGTGAAACTCTGAAATGCTCAGTAGCACAAGCAAGACTGCATGGCTTGCCTCTGATGGTTTTTAACCTAGTAAGCCCCAATACATGAAAGAATATCCAAGCAAAGATTTTCACATAATTCAGTTTAATATGACTGGAAAATTAGCCCCACCTATCTCCTCAGGGCAGCCTCCAGCCACTGCTCTCCCAGTTTCCCCTGTGGAGGTGTGTCGTCCTCTGTGCATAGGGCCACAAGGTCGGTGCTGAAGGTGGAATTCATGTAACCTAAGCAATGTCATCCCTTAAAAGTACACCTAAGGTTTAATTATGTATTGTATTAATTAATCTTCAGAAAGCTAAAACTTCAATGCTATTTTAATTCCTTATACAGTAATTAAACTCTTTGAACCTAATAAGAACATAGAGATTGACTTTTTAAACTCCAGTGGAGTACAGGATATTAGAAAAAGCCTTGCAGATGAATTAATTGTGAACCATCAGCTATAGAGAGATGACAACTTTGATAGACAATACTTAATATTTTGGCCCAGTCTAGGCCAACCTTAGAGCCTGACCAGGTGGTTCAAGTTCCTTGGGGCATCTCTCACATGGCTGAACAATAGATGTGTTATTAAAATTTATCCCCTAGTAAGGGAACACTTTTTCTAGCTAAGAATCTGAGGTCCTGATAAATCTCACCAAGTTTAAGATTAATACAAAAGAAATTTAATGTTAGTCATGACTTCTTTTATTAATAACCTGCAGTATGATTTGATTTAGACCATGAACTGGAGAGAATACAGTTTTACAGTTAAAAGAAAAACACCTTGCTTTGGAAGCTGAAGACTACTGCCTTACCAGAAGTTTCTGGGCACATCCATCAAAAGTTCACAGGACAGGTGTGTGGAAGTATGGGTGGATGCATGGATCCATGGATAGTAAACAAACCACAAGCCATACAAGGATTCAATGCCATTCTCAGCAACCCATCAGATCAGTTACATCTTTTATATTTTCCTTTGCAATGTCAATTCTACAGGGCACAAGACACATTGCAGTCAGCCCTCGATAGGCTCTTCAGCATCCTATTGCAATGTGACATGTGAATGGTGCTGGTTACCTGTAAAGGAAATAAAAGGTAATTTCTGAACAATATTATTCTAAAGGATCATTAAATCATGATGAGTACATTCATGTGATAGTTCATCCCTCATTCAGCAATGTAGTTTACTGGTATAGGTTGTCACCATTTAGATGTGGTAATTTAATGTTCAGTTTGACATCTAAGATTTTTGAAGAAAAAAATCTTAACAAAGTGAAAGAATGCTAAAGATTTACTCATGTTTTTCCTATATGCCATAAAATCTCAACCATTTTGATACTTTACATGACTCTGCTTTCTGGTTAGCCAATATTGTCTTTGGTAATCCACCTTGTCAAAAAGTTAGAGTAGCTCTTTTGTGATGGTTATGTGAATGAGAGACTATGGGTCTTTAAAAACAACAGGTGAACTTCCAAGTCTTACAGAAAAGACCTTGTAAAGAAAGAGGGATTCAGTTGACCTGCAAGGGACCAGTTACTTTATAGTGATGTTGCTGCAAGGAAGAGACCTGTTTACATAGCAAAAATGTTCCTTTGATTTAATGCCACTATGACTAATGATTAGAGTTCAATATGCACATACTTCTACATGAGCATAACCCATCCTAGTCTCTTTCATGAATGACAGCAGAAAAAACAGTCCAGAAAAACACAGAACTGGTCACGGGATGTTTCTTTTTAAATGATGTATCTCTAGAACTTGGTTTATTTCGAAGGAATAAATTTAGTAAGCAAAAATATTACTTTTACACAATTTTCACTAAGATTAAGCTTAGTGCTCAACTCCTTTGAGACTCTAAGAGGCATGACCATTATTTTAAAGAAAGCCCTTTCCCTTTTCAGAAAGTTATGTCCTGTTATATACTGGGTGCTGTATGGGGTGGAAACCTCTTCTAGAAAGCTGCAGGAGGAATTGATGTTTGCCTGGAAATACAGCAGAGTTTTCCATGGTCAGGGGCATGGCAGCACTGCAGTCATCTCCTGCGGAACACCCCAGTGCCCTCTCCAGCCAGCTGCAGAGTGCATGCTGGCACTGCAAAAAACAGCAGGGCTCTTACATGATTGCACCCAAATACTTTCTATTTTGGGTCTTGCTTCTGTATAACATTGAGAGGAAAAGCCAAAGGCTGGCGGGCTGGGCAGGAGGCTGTGTGGCACACCGTGCTGCAGCAAGCCAGTGCTGGAGCCTTGCAGCCCTCCTCTGGAGCAGTTTAAATCAGAACTGCTCTTTGGATGGAAACCGCATGTGCCAAAAGGCCCCTTTGCATTTGACACACAGCATTTCAAGGGTTTCTACATGGTTCTCAATAGCCAAACCAGGGCTTATAACCCCACAGTAATCTTGGCCTCCCTCCTTGAGGGCTCAGTTATAGATGATGGCATGTGGTCCTTGCGACAGACAGATTAGCTTAAAAACTTCTGTTTGGCTTTGGTGTTTTGAATCTTTCTGAAGCAAACTGCTTTTCCTTGCTTTTCAAGTTTGCCTTCCTGTATGTAACATTTACATCATGATCTAAAAACAATTTTACACATAATAAAGTTTAACTATTTGATACTTTTCATTTCAAAACTAAATAACAGACATTTAAGAGAATATTATTTTTCTTTTTTTTTTTTTTTTAATGACACACATGATAGTATTTTTAAACACTGAATGACATCCACAGGAATTTTTTTGGTCTTTCTCTAGCAAATACTCTATCAGTAAAGTTTGCCTGTATTTACAATTTTTTTTCTTAAGATGTTTTACTGCGTTTGGAAGAACTAACATCTGCTTCTCCAGGGACTCTCCTATTTATGACAATTGGAGATGTTTTTGAAAACTATTTGAATTAAACTTAGACTGCTTAGAAGTGTTTCCACAGGAGCTGACTGTACATATACAGTTTTCACTGATGACATTTGACAGAGCTGTTAATCCCTCTTGACTCTGATGTATGATACCACATTACAGGAGCTGGAGCAAGCCAGTGATATACACATGCAAAATAACATCTACCGATTAGTTACTGTTTGTTCTGTTCAAAAAACAAAATCCCTGAAACAAGCTGTTTCATCGGTAAAGAAGGAAGGAGGTGACGTTCCCTGTTAATATTGCTCTTCATCCCTTGAGGTGATGCTTTTCCTCCTAGATGCTGGGAAATCCCCACTGCTGTGTACGGTGTCCAGCGGCAGCTTGGCCACAGTCGGGGAGGATGACCAGGTACCTACCCAGTCCCCACGGGCATCAGCGAGGGATCCCAGCCCCTTCACACGGCAGTGACTGCCCACATCTCTCACCCCCACGTTCTTCCACGGTGTAGAACAGGCTTGTCTTTCAGGCTCCACCAATTTTTGCGTAAATTTCTACTTTCTCCCTTTCTGGAGGCTGTGCAGATAGACAGTCAAGCCAGCCTGCTCTCTGCGGGAGTCAGACTTTAAAGGCTGGCCAAACCCTCAGGAGCCTTGTGAGCTTTGAAGAGCGTAGCTCCAGGAAGAAAGGATGCCCAATAAGCTGGTGACAGTCCTGGTGCTTCTCCCCTGCCCCACGGTGAGCGAGCAGTCCTTCAAGGAAGGTAGGAAAGTCATGAGCACGGCTGCCTTTCAGAAGTAAAATGCTCCTGATATTGCTATGGCACTGTCTCCCAGCACAGGGTGGCGGTGACCCAACGGCAGGTCCCTCCACGCTGTGCTTACCCAGCATGGCCCCTCAAACGGCAGATACATGCTTCTACCATTCAGTCATAGAAATTTTGCCAAGAATTCTGTTCCAGCCTACTGCAGAATGAAGTCCAAAAAGAATAGCTGAAAAGAAAAACATTTTTGCCAACTGAATCTCAGTGATCACACTAGCAGCCATATTCTTGTGTGTAAACTGTCTTCCTAAATAAAAAAACCCAAAAACCACTCCAAAGTGCAAGAATTCTTTTGGGATTGTTACTGATCAAATTGCTTATTTTCTCTAAAGAGTGACAGTCCTTAGGGAACTGCCACAAGTTGTAAGAAAAGCAAGGTGTTGTAATGTAACATCACATTATGATTTAAATGTGATAGTGTCTGATTATAATTTCTCATAAGTGCTGAATTTGCAGTATCTTTTTCTGCACGTTCTTAAGAAACCTAATGGAAGAAGAAAAAAAAAATAATTCTAAAAGATAGAAGTGATGCTTCTGCATTAAAGTGGTATCTTTGGACTTCATAAATTTGGTTGCAAGTATGTTAAACATGACTCTATTTATGTTGGAAAAATAAAATTAAATATTTTCTGTTGTTTTCAAGTCTCTAAACCAAAGTACTAAATGATGTCTTCCTCAGTAGCTTTTCTGGTCTTTTTGCTCATATCTGAATCTTTGCTTTTTGGCCAGAATGAATTATCTGTGACAACATTAAAAAAAAAAAAAAAAAAAAAAAAAGAAAGAAAGAAAGAATAAATATTTTTTCTTCCTTTGATGAAGTAAAACCATTTAAAGTTGGCTGACATGAAGCAACATGGACAATAAGAGACTTCTTCAACTAAAGAAATATTTATTGATTCCTGAATATGCAATATCTTTGACATTGTCTGGAAGGGCGTTTCCTTGGTCAAGAAGTCCAGGTCCTTTCACTGATTACATATTATCCCTTCTGCTCTTCCATACATCTAATTATTCCTACAATTAAAATAGATTACATGATCTTTCATCTAAATCTTTCTCTTTAAGAAAAAGAGAATTTAAACCTTAATTTATGAACTCTGATCTTATTAACCTTTCATTCGATTTGCTTCTGTGCCTTGAGCTTGTAAACAGGCTATTATACTTTCTGCAATTTTATTCGGTATGTGGTATTTCAAGACACTCACTAAAATTCACCTGCAAAACCTAAACTAAACATTCTCTCTCCTCTGCATCCTTGTTTAGTGTTTTAAGTCCCATAATTTTTTTCAAACCTTAAAAAAAAATTAATCTGTGTTAATAAATAGGAACTTCGTTGTCTTTTACCAGTAGTTTCTCAGACCAGAGCACACAGCTACTCTCTCTTTTGCCTCCTCCCAAAAGAATTTGTGCTCTCCATTTGTGCTGCTGTTTCTTCAGACACGCTTTGTTTTCTTTGTCTGCTGTTTCCATCAGCCCATATTGTCTTTATTTCTTTTTTCTCCCCCACTGGCTTTACTCTTTTCCTTCTCCTATAGATATCAGGACCTTAGCTTTTAAAAATCCGTCATGCTACAATTTTTCCTCTCTAATTTTTTGCCATTTTATTTGTTCACGTTGGCTTATGAATGCTCTGTCCTCCATCCTTTATTCCTTTTATTGCAGTCTCCCTTCTTCTTCCTTCCCTTTCATTTTCTAGGATTCTACCTTGTTCTCTAGCTCAGATCTTATTATTGCCCTGGATTCCCCTCCCTCTGAAATGCCACATCTGCCTTTGGCTGCTGATGGGCACATCTACTTTGATTCTCCTGCCTGTACTCAAGATGAGGGAAGATATTTTCCAAGGATGCATAGCTACTTCTCTCAGGAGCAAGAGCTGCATGCAATTTTATTTTTTTTTTTCCCAGCTCACTGAATGCATCCTACCCATGAATTTCCAGAGAGGGTCACTTCTTTCCTTTGTGGGTTAGAGACCTGCAGCCTGTGCAGAGTTCAGTGTTGTGAGGCAGCACCATGTAATTTCCCACAGCTGTCCTGAGCCTTGCTGAACTGTGTGCTCTCTTAAGCTTGGAGGACTGTTGGGACTGTCCTATCTGGTGCTCAGTGGGCACTCTATATTAACTGTTATTTACCATCTTTTTTTAAACTTGTTTTTATTCCTTAGGAGTCTGGGGGCTGTTTCCATTTGCTGGGAGAAAGTAAGTAGCATTACTGGTGGTCACCTTGGAGTTCACTGGAGGCTGTAGGATTGTGTGGAGGTCAAAGAGTAGCAGCCCACAAGTACTGTCCATGGTGGGACAGGGAGCTGGGTATCTCCAAAAGAAGTTTGGGACTATGCAAATATAGAAAATGTTCTATCTTGTAGATGGGATTTCTTATTTTCTCTGCTTATAAAGCTTGTTTTATGTAACTTAATTATCTTATGCAGAGTAAAAGCGGAGAAGGGATGGTTGGTTGGTTGGTTGGTTGGTTTGTTGGGTTTTTTTTATATTTATTTTAAAATAAATTCCAGAAGGTAGGTCCAAATAAAATCAGAGGTCTGACATCAGGACTAATGAGAAGGCAAAGAAAAAAGGGATTTTTTGCAAGAAACAACCAACAGTCCAAACCACAGGTGCCTTCAGTGATAAGAGTTCTAGGGGAAGGAACCATCAAGGGCACAGCCAGGAGAATTAGTCTACTTTGACTCTAGGGTAACCAAACTCACCATTAGTAGTTCAGACTTTACTCTGGTCTTAATCTTGACCAGCTATGAGAATAAAAATCCCATGCCTCAACATGTGCAGAGGGCTGGAAGGATGGAGAGAAGTGCTATGATTTCCCTCTGTGCAGTACGGTAAAACTGGAGTTCTGCAGGCTGTATTAAAAAGACTGGACTGAAAATACAAAATCATGTATATATGTAGGAGACATAGCCATGTTGTATTGGAGAGCTTTTCAACTGTTGATTCATTTAAAATATGTCACGAAAAAAGTCATAATGAAGAAATATGTGGGTTTTCCCTCTGCTCACTATTTTCTTTCTTTGTTTGTTTTCTTTCTTACTTTAGTTCTGTTACTTTCTTTTTATAGTTCCTAGCTGCAAATTCTTTTTTACCAATCCCTAGGTACAAACCAAACCAACCTGCCCAAACAGGCCTGGTTTGGGGATCAACAATTATCTTTCATGAATCATCATTGTATTAGCATGCTGTAAATCTTAGTACTTTGTCTTTTCTTTTATTTCCATTATTTATGGCTGTGTACAGCCTTTTCACACAGTTTTGGTTGCACTAGTGAAAATCCCAGATAACTTGTTCATTAAACAGTGACCTGACACACACACCCACATAGACACACATCCACATACATGTATGTGACTTTTTACTGGAAGCAAAGCAGGACCACCATTCATATTTCTTGTACAGAGGGAACAGAAGTTAATTTGTAGGTTGGTGAGAGAGAGCTTGTGACACTGCACTCCATTTCACATCAAGAGACATTAACTTGAAATTACTGTTTCCAAGGGAAACACTTATGACTCAAAGCATTAATTTGCATTAGCCCACGATAAGGCTAGCCTGTAAATTGAGTTATTGAAAATAACTCGCAACCATAGCACCAAGGAAGGATTTAACTAGGAATGTTTTCCTATAAACATAAGCTGATTTTTTTTTTTTCCAGGTAGTTAAAATACTAAAAGTGTGCAAAATGTAATCAATTTAGTTTTCTAGCAAAGTCATCATTTAACAAATTGTCACTATGGAAGTAATCAGTTTAGATAAATTTGCGTTCACTGGGTTTTATCTCCTCACTTTTTAGTTTCATGTGAACAGCCTATTAAAACCCATGGTTTGGGACAAGCTCTACATTTTTCTCTTACAGCTGTGAGGACAATGGTCATTCTTTACAAATTTAGTTCAAGGTAATGTGATGTTCTACCCAATCTGGCAGAAAGATTTATAACATAGCAACTGGGGGCTAAATTTCTGTGTTGTAAGCAAGTCTGGTCTCAGGCAAATTTCACCTCTTTTGAGCATCATAAAGATTATTTAGAAAAATCTCCATAAAATATGCTCTTTACCCTTCGTGTGCTCCTATGATAAGCACTTAAAGTGAGTTAATGATCAGCAGTATTAATAACTGAAATTTACACCAGTGAAATGATTCTAAATTGTTACTGACTACCAGCTGCAGATGTACCACCACTGTTTTAAATACTGGGTGAGCTGACATTCCCCCAAGTAAATATAGTCAAACAGGTACAATTTTTTCAATTCTCACTCAGGTTTCCATCCTCACTCATCATCATAGCTTTGATATACGAATGGAAACGTTTGTAAAATGTCTTGTCTCTATAAACACCTTTCTTTTCAGGAGCTACCCATACCAGTACGCCAAAGGGCAAATGCAGATGCCCCTGCCCCTCATGTAAGCATGCCCCATCTCTCCATATACAGCTATGCAAAAGGCACACACTTACTCAATTGCCTTTTGGACCTCTCCAAATACCCTTCCAATTTATTAGATCCAAGGTTATTCTGGAATAGAAGAGAGGAAAAGAGTGAGGACTAATTTTCCAGACTAAGAATCTTTAAATCCAGATGTTGTCTCCTTGTACTACATTACCATCTGCACCTATGCTTGTACTGCAGCGTAATCCTTTTGTTTTCTTTTTAATTCAAACTGAACAACAAACTTTCAAATCCAGTAGTGTAGATGTAGTACGGCAGGGCAGTGAAGCATCTGTGAGTTTCTCCAACAGGCATAGCATGGAAGGAGACTGACATACTAGCATATGAAATTATTTCCTCTTCCCCATTGTAATGTGGTGCCCGGGTAACTGAAGGTTCACCCTTTGGGCTGGAGAGGGTGAAGCCAACCTGCTGAGCTACCCCAGCAGACGGCGGATCAATGCATTTCTGAATTACAGGCATGGCTTTTCTAGGTTAGACACAGGATGTCTGGCTTTCTACTTGCACACCGATACGGCAAACTATGATACATATAAAAGGCAGGTGACAATGTTACGTGTGTAGGTGAAGAGCATTAATAAAGAAGCAGGCTTGAGTCTTGTCATTTCCCATATGTACTGTGTATTTTTCATGGAGTGGAGCATTGCAGTGCCTTACCCCTGCCCCTCTTACATCCCGTATTCTATCTGCCTGCCATGCCCAACAGGGCACCCCGCCGTGTATCTCTCAATTGCTTCTCATGAGTAAGGACATTATTTTTGATCCAAACTAATATGTAATTATCTATTTCAGAATGTTTTATTAGGAATTAGGACCCTTTTTATATTTTAACCAAACATATTCATTTCACAGCATGTTAAAAATCATTTTCTCTCTCCTAACTGTGTTTATCCTTTCTCCGTAATATTTCACAGCTGAAGTCCTTTTCTAAGAGAGCTTGAAAAATATTGTCTGGTTTTATTTTTTTTAAATTGAGCATATATGGACAAAATCTGTCCTCTCCTTTCTTGTCCTTAGCATTCTGAAATGTACCTGTGTTCAAATATTAAGAAATAAAACAAATATAAATTCTGCATTTTCCAAGTTAATTTAAAATGCATTATGCACTGCTTTGTTCTCTGGAATTAGTATTATTAAGGGGACAGATCTGTATGGATTAATTTTGAGTCAGTTTATTCACTTCTTTGTAATTCAGTGGCAAGGATTTCTGTCCCCAGGCATCAAATTAAAATTTTTACTGTAAGTAACACATACACAATATGGACCTTTTTGTATTGTTTCTTTGTTTTTCTATCAGACAGCATATTTACATATTGTATTATTTCAGAAAACCACTTATTTCAAAGTAAACAAAACTTTTCCCCCCCCTTCTTGAAAATTATTTTAATGTTCCAATTGTCACAGTACCCAACTGACACCTAGTTCTAGTTTTAGGTGGGTTTTTTTTTTCCCTTTCCACCAATAATCACAGAATATTTAGCTGTGTCTTCCTCAAGTTCCATCACAAGCTGAATAATCATCCAACCTCTCTTTCCTTCCAAATATTTTGATGGTGTTTGAGCTGCTTCTTTATTTTTTTTAAAAAAAACCCACAATGTATTCGATAATAATTTTAAAATATTGTTTTATTGTAATAATTCTTTGCAGTTACATGTTTTAAATCTTTATTTTTCCCTAAACTGAGCAAGAAAATAGAGTCTGCTTTCTTAATTAGTCTTCTTTAAACAAAATATCCTTTCATATGCACTAATAAAGACTAAGGATCATTTCTCTCTTGTTTAAATAACTGCTTGCTGTAGTATAAAATTGTAAGAGACATGATGCAGATCAAGATGCTGGCTTGAAGTGGAGAAGAGGAACAAGCAGTGCAATAATAAGCAGATTTTAATGATTTACTATAAATCAGCATTTTTGCCCTGTCAGTGAGATTGAAGAGGCAGACAGCTCCTCACATGTCTGCCTAGCAAATGTCTTCCTGATGAATCATGTGCTCTGAATCACTGATCACAACATTCAAACAGCACATCCAAATAATGAGGAAAACATATACACAGCATTCTTACGGCTAGTCTAAAACTGCAGGAATATGTGTTTTTAGTGGTGTGGTAGTTAAACCCCTACATTGATACTGTGTCTGTTCAGCAGAGGGTAATATAAGGTTAACTATTGATGCCCTAGCTTTGCTTCCACTCGTTAAGCTGACGGTGAAAATCTAATCTTTATGTACTCTGCAGGAAAAAAGAAGGCAAAACTGGATAACAACATATATTTTTAAATATTTTCCAACAGCGAAATGTATCAGCTACTTATTGAGA